>NC_056743.1:1951530416-1951672916 GCF_019279795.1 Protopterus annectens | reverse complement strand
TTGTGGAAATCTTGCTTCATTTCCTTTACTTGTTCCTCAAATGTAATATCTAGGGTGTTCAATTTACTAGCTCTTATTAATTGAGCTTTCACTATGCCTTTAAAGGTATGTGGTGCATGCATGCTTTTCTTATTAAGATACCTAGAGGCATCTACTTCCTTTTTATATATGGTGGATTCTAGTGTGTTACCGTTCTTATACACATGTACATCTAAAAAGTTTATACCCAGTTCAGACTCGGTCATCTTAAATTTTAAAAAATTCATGGTTCCATCAAGGTTTACAAAATCATTTAATTCCATCGTATTACCTCCCCACAATAAAAAACAATCATCTACAAACCGTTTATAAAATCTCACTT
Organism: Protopterus annectens; assembly: GCF_019279795.1. Taxonomy (NCBI): domain Eukaryota; kingdom Metazoa; phylum Chordata; order Ceratodontiformes; family Protopteridae; genus Protopterus; species Protopterus annectens. The sequence continues at coordinate 1,951,672,555 of NC_056743.1, read as the reverse complement.
TCGAATTTAAGCCATTATTTCCATTAAGAATTGCCTTTTTCTCCCATTCATACAAAACTATATTGGCATAAGTGTTAGCTATGGGTGTACCCATTGCTACACCTGTTAACTGTAAATAAGGGTCACCATCAAATAAAAAGATATTGTTCATCAAAACTATATCAAGCAGAGAGCAAATATTCTCTGTTTCTCTGGCATACATTTTAATTTCATTCAGTAAAAAATTCCTAATCGCATTTATTCCATATTCATTTGGAATAACTGTAAATAATGAAGTTATATCTAACGATAAACGATACGAAAATATAATTCTGTTCTTTATTACCCATTGACCAACTATATAATTCTTGCAAAAAACTATTGGTATCCTTTAATACTGTAACACATTTACTTAAATACTGCCCTAGGACTGTCTGGAGGTACTTTGAGATGGGTTGTGTAATCCAACCTCCACCCGAGACAATTGGTCGTATTGGGGGATTTAATAGCTCCTTATGAATTTTAGGGATACCGTAAATTTGCGGAATTCTAGAGCAAGGTACTGTTAAGAAATTAAACAAGTCAATATCTATATCGTTACTCAGCCGTAACTCATATATTGCTATATTAATGTTTGTTATATGCTTATTGACTTCATTATAAGTGATTTTTTTAAAAGTAGATGTATCACTTAAAGAATCTTTAAATTGCGTCATATACCAATCCCTATCCATCAGAACTGCTCCCCCTTTATCTGCCTGTTTAATAATTATTGTTTCATTCCCTTGTAAATCTTTCATTGCCATATATTCAGAATAGGTTGTTGAGGTACCACATAACTGTGGTGTTGTCTTACTATTTGGAGAACACCTGTTAGTAGGAGAGGGCTGAAGGTTTTCAGTGCTAGAAAGACTGCTGTCATTTCTCCTCATTTTGATGTGTTTGTTTCTTAAGGAAGGGTGCCATTTTGCTTGGAACCTGTAGGATGCCATTGTGGCTCCCAATCCGGAGTCTGAAGCATCTGTATGCATAACCTGGGTTGGGAGAAGAGGCTGCAGAGGAATGCCCAGGTTGAGCTGGACTTGCTGAATCCACCAAGTTACTTCTGCCTTTAGGCAAGGCAGGGAGTGATTTCTTGCTCTAGAGAATGTTGGTGTGGAGACCAAATATTTTTAGATACTACTGTAGCTTTTGCGAACCCGCGGTGGTGGTGCTGCGGTAGCATTGTCGCCTCACAGTAAGATGCTGTCCGGTTCGATTCTCAGCTAGAGCGTCTTCTGCGTGGAGACATGTGTGAATGGGCATACCTTCGTTGAAGGTTGTGCACCAGGCCTGGCAAGCTGGTACATAAAAATCAACTGCCAATCATTAGCGGACCGGAGTTCCGCTGTGGCGACCCCTAACTGGGAAAAGCCGAAAGACACAAACAAACACATTGTAGCTTTTGCATGTGCATTCTGGCTACTGGAATCATGGGGATGGTGGCTGCTATTAGGCCCAGGGTCCTTAGGAATTGCCTTGCAGTTATTTGGGTCTGCAGCAGGGCTTTGAAATGGGAGGTCAGGGAGCTGACCTTGTCCTGGGGAAGGAAGGCTTTCATTACGTCTGTTTTGATTCTGCAACCCAAAAATATTTTGTCTTGTTCTGGTGTAAAGGATGATTTTTAGAGGTTGAGGGTGAACCCCAGATGGATTAATAGGGTTTCTTTGCAGTCTGCTAGGATCAGGATGTCATCTAGGTAAGGATAAATCTGAATCCCCTGTGTTCTGCAATAGGCAATGGCCAGTGCAAGACATTTTATGAACACTCTGGGGGCAGTGGACAAACCAAAGGGCAAAGCAGTAAATTGCAAATAGGAGGAGGGTCCAGAGAAACGTAAACATTTTCTGTGGGAGGGTAGAATGGGTATGTACAAGTAGGCTTCTTTCGGGTCCAGTGTGGCCATGAAAGCTTTGACCAGTATGAGAGGGAGTAAACTTGGAAGGGACAACATTCTGAAGGTGGGCACTTTTAAGAATAAGTTTAAGAAGGACTGGTCTAGAGTGGGCCTCCACGGTCCATCCTTTTTTGGGACCAGGAAAAGTCTTGAATAGAAGCCCTTTCCTTCCTGTCCTGGGGGACAGGTTCTATGGTGCCCAAGTTCATAAAGTCTGTCAGGACCTGTGGGAAGAGGTGCCTTTGATTTCTTGGGGGAAAGGGGACACCCCTTAAGGGTAGCCTTTCTAGGGAAGGAAGTATCCATTTTGGATAATAGCCAGAACCCATCTGTCTGTGGTGATGGTTTTCCAAAAGGGGAGGCAGTGGAAAAAGGGAAGGGAGGCAAGGCAGTCACACATTGTTGGGGCCTCCTCTGCCTTGAAAGGGCTGTCTAGAGGGAAGCTGAGTGGCAGCTGGCCTGGTAGGGGTTTGCCTTCTGGTACCTCTTCTTTGTCTGGAAGAGGTAGGTCCAGCACAGGGTGGGTTTCGTCTGCAAATGTGGCTTTGGCAGGGTAATTCCTGTAATATTTGGAAATTGCTTGATGTCTTGCAATTCTTTGCCGTTTTCCTGCAGATTTTTAAACAGGTCTGCTGATTGTTTGCCAAACAGGAAATTAGAGTCCAGAGGGGCATCAAAGATCTTAGACTTGAAGTCTTTAGGTAACTGTTGCAGACGAAGCCAAGAGCATCTCCTGAGAACAGAAGCAGTTGCTGCAGACCGTGCAGAGGCCTCTGCAGCATCATAGCTGCATCCAAGGTGAGACAGAGGCAGACGGAATGAGTCTGGATTGTTTATCTGGTGAGATGGCAATCACAGCAGGATCTGCCAAGGGAGGCTTGACTAAAAATTTTTGGTCATCAGGCACCTTACAGAAGTGGTCTGTCTTCATAGGGGCAGGTGGCTGAGAATCTGGTGTCTTTGATGCAGAGGCAAAGGCACCCAAATAGACAGGGATGACAAGTGGAAAGGCAGAAGGGAGGAGGATTCCACATGTAAAAGCTCAAAATACCTATTTTTTGAGTGTCAGACATTTGTGAGGTGTCCAATTTAAAATATTCTTTCATTTTGGTGATGGTTTCACCAAAGGTGATATCCTCTGGAGGGGGGGGGTGTCTCCCTCAACAGATTCATCATCTGATGAATAGTACTCGAGGGCAGGCAATTTGGGAAGTGTAAGAAATGGATTCCTCAGAAGAGGAATAATAAGTATCTTGCTCTTCTTCCCTCTCTTGTGAGCTAAGTGGTGGAAGGGAAGAGGCAAAAGCAGGCCTAGGACTAAGCAGAGGAAGGGTAGCTTGAGAAGAGGCTGAGGGTCTAAGGGCCAGTAAGGCCCTACTGTGTCTGGCTCCCCCTCGACCTCAGTGGTAGCCAGTGTCTGGGTTGGATCCAAGGAAGTGCAAGTAGTCAACTGTGAAACAGCTTCCTCCAAGGTCGCCGTTGAAGTCTTCAGGTCCATTGGACGTCCCTCAACTCCACAAATTTGTAGCTGGTGGGGCAGTGGAACAGCAGAGGAAGAGGGTCAAGGAAACTTGGCCTTCTTTTGCAGCTGTTCAGTCGAGGTCTCCAAGACAGGATCCATCCTAGGAGCTAATCTGTTAAGCCGCTGGTTTTCCAGGTAGGGATTTAGAGCAGCCAGACTGCTGTGAAGGGTCTTGGGAACAAAAGATTGGCAGATGGAGCAAGCGTTGTGATCGTGTTCCCTGCCTAAGTAAAAAACCCAGCGGTCACGCATATCTTTTTGGGGTACCTGGCACCCACATTGGCATTAGCCCTTTTCACATCGGCTAAGGATTGCTACAACAAACAAAGCTTTAGCTAGAAATTAAAGAAAACCCCAATGGGGTACTTAGCTTTCAGAAGTCTTGCAGTGAAGGAGCGAAGCACATAATGCTTCGGTCTGCAGCTGAAAAGTTCTGAGGTCTGTGCGTGCAGATGTCACATTTAAGGTCCCTGGTTTACGGCCCTGTGTGTGACATCCCACGCAGCTACAACAGCCAAGCTGAAGCTTTTGTATAGGAGCCAACTTAAGGGTCGCCTGAGGTGGAAAATCCCACACCAAGAATACTGCAAAATAGGAATAGATGGACATCACAGGTACTGTAGTTAGCTTAACATATATTTCAGGCAGTCCCACTGATCCTAGCACTTTGTTTTAAAATTTTAAAAAATATATAATTATAAAATTTTTACTGGGACAATCCAAACCAAGAAAGACCTAGAAAAAGGTTAACAAAGCTAACACATAGAAAGACCTCGCCATACCAGATCTGTGGTTCTACTGGACAGTATTGCAATTAAGGGTTTAGATGTATGGTACACATAAGGGGATAGATAGTTAAGGGTGACAGATGTTGAAACAGTTTAGAGTTGATCCAGAAGTTGCAGGAGATCAAGAGCTCTGAAGAACTCCTGGATAAAGTACAAGTTCTATTTACCTGTAAAGGTAGACGTTCAGATTCCTCACTGCCTCAGTGGCATTTTGGGTTATCTGCCAAGCTGATCCAGTACTGGCCAGTTTTACAAAGCTCAGACTCCCCTCCCTCTCACTTCTTGTGACAGCTGATTGGCTGAGCATATCCCGAGAGGGAAGCCTTCAGCTGTCACTAGAAGTGAGTGTTCAGGTTTTTTTGCTTATTCAAAGGAGAGGAAAGTACCTGAAGCCAGAATCATCTAGCAAAAGTAAATTTGCAGTCAGTCCCAAAACCATACTGCATAAAAAACAAATCCAACAATAGCGGAATCAAACAGGCTGAAACCCACCTCAGCGATGCACAATCTTTGGCATGGCAGAGGGTGCTGCCACTGATGCAATGAGGAATTGAAACATCTACTGTTAAAGGTAAGAAAGGACTTGCACAACTGTACTACATTCATCATTCCCACTGCTTCACTCGCATTTTGGATAGATTCCAAAAGCTAACCCTACCTAGAAGGTAGAAAGATGAGTATCCAGTATCCCCTGAAGAATGGTCCTAGCAAAGACTGCTCTGGACCTTTTACCACCCCTTTCCAATATGACATCAAAGAGGATAAGGCCCTAGTGAAATGCACCTTAACCTTGCCTAGAAGGTGAAATTTATCATTGTGAGAGTAACAGAAAACAGCAGAAGACAATCATCATGCAATAGTTTAGTTAGAAATAGGTTGACTTTTCCTCAGCCCATGAAGGAGACAAGCAGCTGTTTAACATTCCAAAAAGGGCTTTGTTTCATCAAGGAAATACCTGAGCTGCCTGTGAGGAACAGAGGTATGTAGAGTCTTCTCTCCCCTGTTTTTTTTTTTTTTGGCTCATGATAGAACACTGGGATACTGATGGCTTGATTCAAAGTAAATTCAAAAACATCAAATTTAGGCATGAATGATCAATTAGTGTGCAACACAATCCTGTCCTTGTGAAAAATTGGACAGGACTGGCATACCTTGAGGGTTTGCAGCTCAAACTCAACCTGTAGATGTCAGAGCAATGAGTAAAACACTTCCCAAGTAATGAACTTAGATCAGCCCGATAGGCAGGTTCAAAAGGAGGTATGGTCATTCTTTCAAAACAACAGTGGAGATACCAGGGAGGAGGAATTTGTTTTTGAGAGGGTCTCGCATGTGACACTCCTTTTTATAAACTATTTAAGCCCAAAAATACAAGAGGGGGGGAATCGATGGGCAGACGAGCCGAGATGGTTGCAACATACACTTTGATAGAAGCAAATGACAAACTATCTCCAAGTAGCTCACACAAATATTTCAAAACCAAAGGGTTCAACCTTTCATGACCTCTATTACTGGCTAGGCACCACCTCAAAAGTATCTTCCACTTGTAAACGTACGATTTTCTAGTTGCAGATTTTTTGCCTCCTTCAATACCTGCTGCACATCTTCATGGAACAAACGCCTAAAGGGTATCAAAACGATCTTCTACGCTGTCAGATGCACATCTTCATGGAACAAATGCCTAAAGGGTATCAAAATGGAATCATCCAGGTTGTCAGTTGCAATGCTCTAAATTGGGGTGTACTACTCCACCTTGATTCTGTGTGAGCAAATTCAGTTTGGGAGGAAGCTTGTAGTAATTGCCCTTGGACAATTCCATTAAAAATGGAGAACCAACTTTGCCTACACCAAAAGGGGGTTACCACAATAAATCAGTAGCAATTCTTTCTAAATCTTTAGAAGCACCTTTGGAATCACTGGGAAGAGTGGAAATGCATAAAGAAACATTCTTGACAATGGCAATGGTTTTATGTATATATATCTGTATATAGATCTAGGACTATTGCTCAAAAATCACGTTTACTCTAAACGTAAACATCCGAGCACACTTTCGCGAAAGTGTATTTCTACTGAAAATGCACTTTCGTGAAAGAGAAAAAAAAATAACAGTAATCACATTTATGCAAGGGGGAAAGCCCTCCTGCCCCCCACACTTTTATATTCTCACTCCGAGATCGCACTACAGTGGGGAAAAGGGAATATTTCTTTATCCCCACTGTACCGCGATCTAAGCAATAGCACCCATCTCTCAGTTGCCTTTTTTTTTGCGAAAGTGTGCTCAGCCGTTTACCTTTCAGGTAAACGTTACTTTGAGCAACAGTATAGTTCCCATATATACATATATCTATCTCCCAAGCATGGCTACAAGGATGTCTAAACATTTTTTAGTCTGTTTTGAAAGGAGGTGAACAGATTTATTTGAGGTGTTCCCCACATCTGAATCAAGTCCTGGAAGGCTCTACCTAGAGCTTCCACTTATGACAGTCTGTCCAGGATCTGCTTAATCAGTCTATGACCATGTTTTGTTCTGAAAGAATGTATGAGGCCAAAGAGTCAAAGTGCTCGAGAGACTGCTCCTAGGCCATCACTAAAATGGCAAACAGGGTATGACCTTGCTCCCCCCTTGCTTATTCAGGTACCACATCACAGTAGTCTTGTCTATGATCACTAGAACAGGACCTGCAGTCCATAAGAGGTGAAGAACTTTAAGGCATAAATCATTCAAACATCTCTTCCATTTCTGTGCTTTGCTGGGTTCTTTGCACTAACTCCTAGGAAACGGCTCCCCAAACAAAACCAAGAGTTCGTCTGGACAGATTGGACTCCAGTCTGAAGAGAGAAAAGGAATGCTGGACTCAGAGAACGTTGATCCCTCAACCATTGCAGTTCTTGTTTCACAAATCCTGGTAATGGTAACTGGAAATTCAAGGGATGAAGGTGCCGGGTCCAGCAATTCTTTAAAATACCACTGAATATTTCTTGCATCTAGTCTAGTTAGTGGTATCATATGGATCACTGATATCACGAGGACAAGAATTTTAAGGAACTCTCTTGCTGAGGCCATGTCTAGAAGAGAGAAATCCAAGAAAATGCCCCATCTTCTGGCAGAAAGGGTATCCTTTTTATTGTGTCTATCCAACACCCCAGGAAACAAATTCATTGAGAGGACTTGAGGAAGGACATTTGAAAGTTCAGTTTGACAATCAGGTGGGAAAGGAGGGAACAAACTTGTCCAAGTATTCCAAGCACCTGAATACAGAATCGGCATAAAATCAGCAAGTCATCTAAATAAGGAAAAATGTGGATGCCAAGGGTTCTGCAATAAGCAACCCACTAGCTCAAAGGGTAATGCAGAACACAGATAATGTAAGGCAGACATAGAAACTGGGATTTAAAAATACTTTAAGTATCCTTGCAATATACAGTCACAATGAAACAACTGTCTGGAAGCAAACAATAGGACTGACTAAGGTGAGCATTTTGAATTCCAGGACTTTTAGGAAGGTGTTTAGAAAGGACACATCTAGGATAGGTCTGCTCCTTTTTGAGCACTAAAGATTCTGGACTACAATTCTTTGCCTTTGTGTATTTGTCAGTTTTAGACCTGTTTGTAGGATGTCAGCATTGTTGAGAAATTCAATAATTGCTCCCGGCTTACTGCTGATCTTGGTGAGCCAGAAGGTCCCAACATCGGCTTTCACTTCAGAGAAGTGTATACCAAACAGAAAGGATCCCAACACTCTGCTTATGCTATGCTGATGAGGTCATAACAAGGCTGAAATATGCATATCCATGGCTAGTGGGGTTTGGCTTTATTGGCCTGATATTGTCCATTAAAATGACTTCAAATGTAAAAGTCATGGGCAATCAGAATTACCATATAGCTGAAACACCTGATGTTCATAAGGGTCATTTGCATATATCCCATGTGTCTCTGTTACAGGAGGTTTGGGAGGTCACTCATTGGAAGTTCTAGCTTAGCTGGAGTTTTCATTTAGTTTTTACAATATTATATATTGAAAACTTATCCCATGTAATGATTTCAAGATTGCATATTCTTGGATACAGTAACTATGGAGGAATTTTGACTTTCTTACATTAGGTTATGGGCATGGACATTTCCTTTAATTATAGCTTTCAGATCATCAATCCAACAAGGGGTTGGGATGGTGGCCTAACGGTTAAGGTGTTTGCCTTACAAACACAAGCTGCAAGGTTTGAGTCTCACAAGGGATAATTGGCTAGGCTTACAATGGCTCGCAAGGGCAGTTAGCCTTGTACTAACCTATGAACACTAAGCCCTGTGGGACACTGCTATAAAAGGTTTCTTATCGGAGGTGGAATCACCTATCTGGACAACATGTAACCTGTCAGTCAGCCGGTTTGCTATCCATCAGACACTGTAGTGGTTTATGCCTAGCACAGTAAGTTTATCAACGATTCCAGAGTGGGGGACTGTGTTGAAAGCTTTGGTCAGGTCTAGATGAACAGTGTGTACCAATTTACCCTTATCCATGGCCCTAGTATCTTTCTTAAACAAGTATACCATACTGAGCAGATAAGCGCTCCCTCTGACAAACCCAAATTGGGTCTGGTCCAGTGTTTGGAGAGTTCCTATATCACTACTGATCGGGCCTATGACAATCCTCTCCATGTCCTTGCAGAGAAGACTGGTCAACCTCATCGGTCTGTAGCTCCCTGGGTCAGTTGATTGGTCTCTTTGTGCAGAGGAACAACTGTTACAGTTCTCCATTCCTCTGGGACAAAGCCAATCTGAAGGCTATGGTTAAAGAGGGCTCATAGTGGCCCTGAGAGATTCAATTTGAAGCCATGTAAAAAGCATCCTGGAGTGTTGTTGGGGCCCATGGAGGCTGTGTTTTTGGCTTTAGTGCAGCAAGAACCTATTCCCTCATAATGAGAGGTAGGGGGATGGTTGCGGCTATTTCTTTGGGTGTGGTAGGAGGTGATGGGGCGAGACGTTAGAAATGAACATGTCAGCAAGCAGGTTTGCTATAGTTTCATGCTGGGTGTAAATGTTGCCATTCATGAATAACTTGGCACATTGCCAAGCATTTCCCCTGAGGTTACAAACCAAATTTAAAAAAGCTTTATTGTTATCTTTCACCTGGGAGGCTATTTATGCCTCATGGTTTGCTATGCAGATTTGACCAGCTCTCTAGTTCGTTTGGTTAGACATGCAAATGTCTTTTTGCACTGTTTTGTCTGTTCCCTCTTGGCTTTGGAGATAATTTTCTTCCTTTTGTTGAACAGCCTATTTATGCTACTGGTCCATCATGGTGGCTTATTTGCCAGTAATCACAGTTTTGATTCAGGCAGGTACTGCCTCCTCTCTGCAGCTATTAATGTGGTTGTGCAGTGATTTTGTGTACAGCTCAGAGTAGGCCTCAGTGTCAGCCGGGTTCAGAGGGGCTTGGAAGTTTAAAGCAGTCACTCAGCTTGAGGCAACTGGCCTTAGCAAAGTTAGGTTTGGGAGTCTGACATGGGTTCTAGGCGAGTTTTACTACTAAAGGAGATAATTCTGTTGTCAGATCTTACCAGAAAGGAGTTAATGCACGGGAGGGTGCAGCATTCCCCCAGGTTTGTGAGTACTACATCTAGGAGATTAGTGCCACTAGCTGGGGAGTGAACTAGTTGCTCCAGGGTGTTTGCATTAATGAAGTCCGAAAACCTCTGAGCAAGCGAATTATGGGTTGTACAAGTCTCCCAGTTTCTTCTGTTCCATCGGCGGGGAAAGGGAAAAAGGGAATGCAATAAACTCGGAATATTGTTTAGCATGCAAGCATTTATTGTCAGATTGATCCACAGGTCTAGGTGCAGGGAACAATGACCCCAACTGCCTCCAGAGACAGACAGACAGGTAGCGCTGCAAGTAAGCTGATGGGGCTTGTCAGAGAAAGGTTCCCTGATTCTGCTGACCCCCTCTGTCTCTGGGGGGGGGGGGATCAACTACCATTGAAACTTCCTCCTCTGCCTCAAAGAATAATCCCTGCTTTGATCCTGAAAACAGCCTTGAAAATTTCAAAACCAGGTCCTCTTACCATCTCAATGATTTCTAAAGAAAGTGTGCTGAGGAGCAGAAAATGTGTTTCCAATGGCAGACGGCGTCTTTTCTTCCTGCTTGCTGTGGGTAAGAGTCACTGACGGATGGCCCAAACAAGCAGGAGCCATTGAAGGGGCATTGAAAAAGGATGCCTTAAATGGTTCTGCAAAGTCACAAAGCCTCATCCAGGCACATCATCTGACTGCTATACCCGAGCCGGCTGCCCTTGAGGTACTTTCTGCTGAATAGGAGATGAGCCTCATGAAAGAAAGAGTTAGACACAGAAGCAAGAGTCGGCAATTGGGAATATACTTTCTTGAAGTCCTTGTCCGACATGGTCTCCGCAAGACAGCTGAACAACTCCTCGAACAAGCTCTCTGCAAAGGAGTGAAATGTTCCAAGTAATTTTAACGATCTCAGCACAAACATAGCTGAAGCGTAGATGTGTTTACCAAACCTGTCCAATGCTCGAGATTACCCGTTTGGTAGATGGACAGAGGAGCTCTGTTTGGCTAGTTCCTTCTTGGTGGCTGCTGCTACAACAATGGCATCAACAGGGACACCCTTGGACCAATGAAGACCGTCTTTGGGGGGGAACCAGAAATGTATCCAGATGTTTGGGGATTGGCTAGATAGTGTCCAGTTCCTTCCAAGCCTGGAGGGAGACTAAGTCAATAAGGTCATCCACTGGGGGGGCCACCCAAAACATAGATGGGCACACTACCCCAAAAGCATCCAAGAACACAGACTCCTTACAAGGATGAGGATGGGTCGACCAGCCACCTTTCTGCCTAAGGATTTCTAACAGGTCTCCAAAGGAGACATCATCAGGTGGTGATCAAAGTCTGAGTTCTTCTGTGAGCAACTTTACCGAGGAGTCAATGCGCCTCCTTTTGCATGTATTCTTCCAAGAAACCTCCTCTGTGGGGTGTTCAGGGGAGGTACGAGAAGAAATGGGGGCTTCCTTTGGGGGGGGGGGATTGGAGGCTCCTTGAGGCAGGCTGACCCTGGACAGGGATGATGGTCTCAGCACTCAGATCCAGTGAAGGGTGAGGGGACAAATAATGTTAGACATAAGTTTAGAAAAAGAGCGCTCCCCCCCTTCTATGTACAATCATTGGATTTAATGTACTGGCTTATTATTATTTCTTCAAGTGCTGGTAAGATGGCATTAACCATGGTCTTTGCTGATCTGTGGTACACAACTCATGAAATGCTAGCACAATACTTACCTTGATGGCTAAACATGAAATGCACCACTTTAGCTGCAGTGTTCATGGTGGTGGATTCTTTCTGGATAAACTGATAACAGCTCATCATTAAGGCGGTCACTGAGGGTTACAGAATAACAGTAAGCACATAGGAATTTTATATCTTATTTAATGAATGAGCTTTCACTCCTTGCCTTAGTTCCCCATGAATTGATGTCATGCATATGTCTATGTCCGTACACACATATGCAACAAGTCGTGCATATGTCTATGTCCGTACAGACATACGCAACAAGTCGTGCATATGTCTATGTCCGTACACACATACGCAACAAGCCATGCATATGTCTATGTCCGTACACACATACGCAACAAGTCGTGCGTATGTCTATGTCCGTACACACATATGCAACAAGTCGTGCATATGTCTATGTCCGTACACACATATGCAACAAGTCATGCATATGTCTATGTCCGTACACACATACGCAACAAGTCATGCATATGTCTATGTCCGTACACACATACGCAACAAGTCATGCATATGTCTATGTCCGTTCCCCCAACCCAACACTATACTTTTATCCATTTCTGTCCCGGCACTCGGACAACAGTGTACAGGTTTCTATCTTCACCACATGCTCACAGTGGTTGGTATCATCGGTTCATAAGGGTGTTAAGCTAATGGCACTTGAGCCCTTGCAAGCCTAGCCATATTTATCACAAGTTGTCCCAATTGTTGGTGGTTAGTTGAGTGAAGTTTGCAGAGGTAAGGGGCGTTTATATTAGCCTATCATATGATTTAAATAGTGAACGCTATTTCATCGTACCCAAAATATCTAAACCACAAAATATTGAACATTCAGAACAGCAAATCTTTTCCCAGGGAAAAAATTTGCTGTGCCGAAACAAAAACACACAACACAAGCACACCAAAATAAATAAAACTACACACATACACTTAACAAAACCATAATTCTAACCCTACACTACTACCTATCCACTCACCTTAACCCAACCTTAAAGTCCCTAACTATCGCACACTCACCTTACCCGTTCCCTAACCCTAATGTCCCTAACTATCGGACACTCCACCTTACCCCGATCCATTCCCACACTTATCTTAACCCGGTCCGTAACCTCCGTTCGCATACTTACCTTACCCCGGTCTGTAACCTTCCTACCACAGTACAGTAAATAGCGAAGCCATGGAATGGACAACCAAAATCTTACCCTAGCTAAGATTTCAAAGTTCCATGGCTTCAGTATTTTGAGTTAAAACGGGTCGATATTATAGCATTCGAAGTTTAAAAACTTTGATACATTAATATACACCTGGTAAGGGTCTATGGTAGTTAATACAGACTTCCTATGTCCAGGAGGGACTTGGGCACCACCTCAGGAGTGAATATGTGGTCACCCATCCATTGATCTAGGTTGCTTTTGAAGAGGGCCAGGGAGAGGCTCTGCTTCATGTGAAATGGAAGCTTGTTACAGAGAAATGGCAGTCCCTGGGAGGATCTGTCTCTCCAGCATGACCTGCTTATGTCAGAGGCTAGGTTAAGATCCCTGGAAAGTGTGACCCTTGTGCAGTTTGATTTATGAATGTGTAGCGTTTCCATTGGGGGTCAGGTCAGAGACTGCCCTGTAAGCCAGGCACAGGTCACCACTTAGCAACCTGTAGGAGACTGAATACAGTGACAGGGCTTTCAGTCTTTCTACACAAGACTTGTTTTGTGTACCCTGTAATTTCTTGGTGAGAAACCTCTGTGGTCTCTCAAATTGTTGAAGGTGTCTGCTGATGTACATACAAAACAGACTCTTGTACTCAATTATTGGTCTGATGAGGGCCAAGTAAAGGAATTATAACATCCTGAGATCTAGATGCGATGCCTTTACTTATAAGATGTGCCACATAGGATTTCCTTACTACTGTGGATACGTGGTGGTTAAAGTTCAGACAATATCAACCCAAGTACCCAGATCACATACCACTGGGTCTACACTTTGGGAAAGCTGGTATCCCTGCTAATTATATTACAGACAGCACGCCCCAAGGGAATAATACATTTTTTTTTGCATTTAGCTTTAATCCATGGCTTTGGCAATAATCATTTGTCTGTGTTAACACTGTCTGCAGTATATTAACATCATTGGGGAAACTCTAAGGATTGCTTAGTGAACTTGGCCAGCCACACACTGTCCAAGTTTGAATGGACTTATGAGGTAAGGGGCCCAGCACAGAACCCTGTGAACATTCACTGGTGACTGGTCTTTTTCTAGAGGTGAAGTCATCCACTTTTGACAGTGTGTGTCCTGTCAGTTAGCCAGCTGGCTACCAGTCTGGTAATGTAGAGATCAATTCCTAATTGGGAGAGTTTCTCTATAACACCAGAATGGGGGATTGTGCCAAAATGCTTTGGCTAGGACAAAACAGGCAGTATGTGCAGCCTCTCATCCAGGGCCTTGGTTACTTTCTTGAAGTGAACCATGATCTACCTTTAACAAATCCAAAATGGGTTATTTACAGAGTTTCGAGGTTACCTATGTTCTTGTTAATAAGGTCTTCTCTTTTTTAATTTCTCCAAGTCTTTTGGGTTTCTAATACCAGGGTGGTCTAATGGTTAAGGTGTTTGCCTTGCAAGCACAAGGTGCAGGGTTTGAGTTTCACAAGGGATAATTGGCTAGGCTTAAAATGGCTCGCAAGGCAGTTAGCTTAGTACTAATCTATGAACCATGATGGGAATGGACCCATTCCCAAGTCAAAGTATGACTAAAGGTCTTGAAATTAGTATTGTTTCAATCTTTGATGTTAGCCAGAAGTTCTCTTCACGGCACCCACAATGTGCCCAGAAAGGTCCATAATGATTCTTTCCGTGACCTTGCAGATTAGGATAGTCAAGCACGGGGGCCTGTAATTCCCAGGGTCGGTTGATGGTCCACTGCTATTTTTATCCATAAGCCACAGTAAAAATATATTGCCTTGCATGTTTACAGTGGGTGGTTAACAAGACTGTATGCATCTTCCATTCTAAAGGTGACCACAGCCACTTCCATTTTGCTCATATTCTCAACAATTGTTACTCTCATCAGGGGAGGGTTTGTGGATGTGACTATGTGGTATGCATAGGCATTTCTGCTCCCCCACATCCTCAGTAGGAGCTGAATACTATAATGTTACATGCATACTCATTTCTGCTCCCCCATAGTCCCAGTAGGCACTGAATACTATATTGTTACATGCATACTCATTTCTGTCCCCTATAATCTCAGTGGGTGGTGAATACCATCATGTTGCATGCATACTCATTTCTGCTCCCCCTACAGTCTCAGTGCGTACTGAATACTATGTTACATGCATACTCATTTCTGTCCCCTACAGTCTCAGTGGGTGCTGAATACTATAATGTTATATGCATACTTATTTCTGCTCACCCTACAGTCTCAGTGAGTGCTGAATACTATCATGTTACATGCATACTCATTTCTGCTCCCCCCATAGTCCCAGTAGGTGCTGAATACTATATTGTTACATGCATACTCATTTCTGTTCCCCCTACAGTCTCAGTGGGTGCTAAATACCATGTTGCATACATACTCATTTCTGCTCCCCCTACAGTCTCAGTGCGTACTGAATACTATGTTACATGCATACTCATTTCTGTCCCCTACAGTCTCAGTGGGTGCTGAATACTATAATGTTATATGCATACTTATTTCTGCTCACCCTACAGTCTCAGTGAGTGCTGAATACTATCATGTTACATGCGTACTCATTTCTGCTCCCCCCATAGTCCCAGTAGGTGCTGAATACTATATTGTTACATGCATACTCATTTCTGTTCCCCTTACAGTCTCAGTGGGTGCTGAATACCATGTTGCATACATACTAAATTTCTGCTGCCCCTACTGTCTCAGTTGGTACTGAATACCATCATATTAAATGCATAATTTCTTCTCCCCCTACAGTCTCAGTGGGTGCTGAATACTATCATGTTGCATGCATACAAATATTCTGCTCCGCCTACAGTCTCACTGGGTGCCGAATACTAAGTTACATGCATACTCATTTCTGCTCCCCCTACAGTCTCAGTGTGTGCTGAATACTATCATGTTGCATGCATACATATTTCTACTCACCCTACAGTCTCAGTGGGCGCTGAATACCATGTTACATGCATACTCATGTCTGCTCCCCCTATAGTCTTAATGGGTACTGAATACTATGTTACATGCATACATTTCTGTCCCCTATAGTCCCAGTGGGTGCTGAATATTATAATGTTACATGCATACTCATTTCTATCCCCTATAGTCCCAGTGGGTGCTGAATACTATAATGTTGCATGCATACTCATTTCTGCTCCCCCTACAGTCTCAGTGGGTGCTGAATACTATCATGTTACATGCATACTCATTTCTGCTCCCCCTATAGTCCCAGTAGGTGCTGAATACTATAATGTTGCATGCATACTCATTTCTATCCCCTATAGTCCCAGTGGGTGCTGAATACTATCATGTTGCATGCATACATATTTCTACTCACCCTACAGTCTCAGTGGGCGCTGAATACCATGTTACATGCATACTCATGTCTGCTCCCCCTATAGTCTTAATGGGTACTGAATACTATGCTACATGCATACATTTCTGCCCCCTATAGTCCCAGTGGGTGCTGAATATTATAATGTTACATGCATACTCATTTCTATCCCCTATAGTCCCAGTGGGTGCTGAATACTATAATGTTGCATGCATACTCATTTCTGCTCCCCCTACAGTCTCAGTGGGTGCTGAATACTATCATGTTACATGCATACTCATTTCTGCTCCCCCTATAGTCCCAGTAGGTGCTGAATACTATAATGTTGCATGCATACTCATTTCTATCCCCTATAGTCCCAGTGGGTGCTGAATACTATCATGTTACATGCATACTCATTTCTGCTCCCCCCATAGTCCCAGTAGGTGCTGAATACTATAATGTTGCATACATACTAATTTCTGCTCCCCTGTAGTCTGTGGGTACTGAATACTATAATGTTACATGCATACTCATTTTTACACCCCCATAGACTCAGTAAGTGACATACATCAGGTCAGTCCCCTCTGCTCACAACACACTTCATCCTTTCTACAGGCCAATTAAATACATGTAGCCTTAATAAACTGTCCCAATCTGAACTCACCTAACTACCAGCATACCAAAATAACTGCTGTCAGGGAGACTTGGTTGAAAAGGAATACGGAATCACCTTTCAACCTGCCGTAACATTCACCCTATTCAAGGATACAAGAAAAAAAAGCAAACCAAAAAGGCAGAAAGGTAAACCACGAACAGGTTACTGCTACAAATACTCCTAGCATTTCAACCCAAATATATATCACTTATAATTCACATGCTTTCTCTGTTGACACTTTTAATGCTGCACTATACACCGTAATAAATATATGCTTAGTACTAGTATTTTTCTAGGTGATGTGACATCTGGCAATTCAATCACAAAATCCATTTTGCCAGCCTTACCTCCGATTACCAACCTACTCAAGAAGTCACAGAAGGAACCAGACCCAACCCACAAACTAAATGTTCTTCCCTTTTAGACATTATTCCAACGCACACACACAAAAATCACACTGCATACATACCCTAATGCAATAAGTGACCAGAGTCTTACTTCCTACTAGATATTAAAAGCAATTACCTCCAGAAATACCTATCCCAGGAACATCCTAGAATGATCAGACACTTTTAGAACAGTGCAGATAACACTAATTGATTGACATCAACTCTACACATGGAAATATGTCACGTCTGCATTATCTACCATCGTTAATCTGCCTACTTAGGATGTTCGTTCCCTTTACAATGACCATACTTCAATGAATGATTCTTTGCTGATCTGAAAATAAGATGGCATAAAGCTTGGAAGGCAGACCCCCAACAATGAAAATAAATCCTTACAGTTCCAAAAGCTACATACATATTTTAGAATTAACAGCAAATCTCAAAGCTTAATATGTCCGGGATATGCAAGGAAGACAGCTTGGCCAACCTAAACAATTCTAGCAAAAAGTGAGAAATACAGCAATACACCATCAAGAAATTTCTTAAAAAGACAGCATTGACTGCTGTTGTTAACAATGAATGTTAAAAACAATTTCACCTCCCCACTCACTCTGTTACTGCAACACTGTTTAACAGTTCCCACCCAGTAACTTCATCCAGTTTCTAATTTTAGGACAAAGTCCAGACTCCTTTAGATAAACTTGACTGCACCTACATACAAAAATGTTATACTAGTCACATAAAAATGTTATACTAGTCACATCAAAATCCTAAAACTTTGTAGTTTCTAAGTGCATCTTTTACACCCTTTACAAACTGCTCAAGCCCACACAACATTAAACATGCAGTGATTACACCACTATCTAAAGCTTTCTCCACTTCTAGGACAGCTGACTTCTAACCAGTTCCATACCTCTAAATATTTTCAAGAATTCTGGCCAGTGGGCAATCAGATACTGAATACATTATTAAATATGCCATTCTAAGAGAGCCTGATTTTCCAAAAATTACCATATTCTAACAGCTACACATTCCCTAACTAGCCAAATCTGCATTAATACAGACTGTGAACTGCTTACTAGTGCTATTTTCAAAAATTCAGAAAAAAACATGTTTACTGATACAAGTACACCCATTCCAATGCATACCATGAAACTAGTTACATAGCACAGCTTGGCCTCTAAAAAGCCCAAAAGCATTTACAAGCCTAGTCACCAAAAACAGTAAGAATACTCATCACCTAGGGAAGGAGACAAGTAGGTCATCCTAACAGACAATACTACTGATTGTGCTGCAGCATTCCTGACACTACTCTGAATGACTTGGGAGGGGGCAATTTTCTAAGTTCAATAAAGCTTTAAAAAGGACCACGGTGTTCCAGACACGGTCACTTTTGGCCACATCTACTTCAGCAGAGCTCTTGGGACAGACTCTACATTTCAATGGGGTCATAGAGATGGCCTTGCTTTTGAAATGGTATTGGGTGCGGACACTCACTCCTACTTTTTCCTAGTCCCAACAACTTCATTCAGCATATCTGGTGTTTTATGGCTTCAGATGCTAATGCTGCAGGGTACCTGGATAGTACTACTGGAAATGAACATTTTTTGGCATATCAGTGGTTCCACACAAGAAGTTCCCCAAATAAACTGTAGGAGGGTATAACTTTGTGAATAGTTAGTACAATGTGTGCCCATCTTGAATTTCATCATTCTCAGGTCTTTAATAAATTTGTTTGTCATGTGGGGGAATAAGGGCTGCAACTTTGCATTAGGATATCTATGGGTGCCCAACCTGGATGGCTTGACACTGTTGTCCCCATCCAAGAACTTCAAGAAAAGATCCCTGATGATCTTACGTTTCAGGTGCAGGCCTGGGGAGGGTACCCTAAATTTCAAGGCATCAGTTACCATTTATAAGCACAAAGTTGGGCATGCACTAATGATAAGTGCTTCCATCCTACAAGAGGGCCTGGGTTGCAGACTGTTTCTTCTATGGTTGCTTGCTTTCATAATCTTCATGGTGTCATTTTCACAAGATAGTGCCGATACTTCAATGAGTTGTGGGATCAGTGGCTCTAGCACTACCATAGACAAAAAGACCCTCTCTTTCTCAGACTCGTCAACAAACTTTGGAATAGTGGACAGCCCCACCAATCTATTGGCAGTCTTCCCTTTCTGAAAATGATCTAATCACAGATTTTGAAAATAAACACTTCTGGACAGGATGCTCAGTGAGGCTCCTGTATTGTTCAAAGGCTTGATCCACCTGGAAAAGTTTTTTTTTTTCTTTTATTGCCATCACAGAGCTATCAGCAGTTATCCAGTTTTGAAAGCATTGGAAATGATGCTGCTTACTTGGAATCTCTAATCCAATGTCCGTCCATAATGCGGCATCTAAGCACTGAAGAGTTCAAGGTCATACTGCTGCATCTCTGACGAGATCATCACTGGCAAACTCTTCTTGAAAACATTTCCACTCATCTGGGAAAGAAAGAAATTAAAGCCACTCCCTTCTTGACCATTAAACACTCGGGTCCCTGGTGATGCAAGAAATATTTACAGTCAGATACACCCCTTAATATTTCTACTGTACACCATTACCACTAACCTTTGCTTGCAAAGTATGGGGAAAGAAAACCGAACTGAACAAAAAACTCTTGAATTTTACTAACAAGTCATTGACCATGACAGGTTCCTCAAACGTACTCGTAAACACAAAGACTTGAAATGAACTGCTTAGGGTCACACAGTATGCAAGTGAGAGCTAATGGTTTTCAAACTTTGGTGTCCCTTTTCGCATTTCAGTATCTAACTTACTATATGTTGCTAGTCCCTAACATTACATTTGCTTGTGTTGCAGGAAATCTTATTAAACCTGCTACAGGAAGCAATGGTTAGCAACTTTGCTAACTTCAAGAATTTCATCATCACAGGTTTTGCACACATCGCACAAAGTAGAAAAATTTGATAAACAGGTAAGTAATTTTTTCCCCCACATTTTAGTTTGAAACCTCTATTTACTACAAGTAACAGGAAGGCAAACTTTTCACATCATTTGAGTTCAGTAAAGAAGCACTGACTAGGGACAGCACAATTGGAAGTTACTGCTGAAGTATCTCAGGAAGGTCATCTCTACATGTTCCATACCAGTGACCTTGATCCCCTTCTGACTAGTTATTTCATTATACAGAAGTTGGGAGAGTGGTACAATAGTGAAGGTGTTTACCTCACAGGACACAAAAGTACAGGGTTTGATCCCCACAAAAGAGAAACTGGCTAGACTTAAAAATGGCCTACAAGGGCAGCTAGCCTAGCATTTGCCTATGCTACCCCCAACCTTTGCTTACTATGCATGGGGCTTACTAAACTATGAGGATACATTGTGATGCAGATGGCATTCATTCCCACAAGACCTTTTCTTTATGTTTGCACCCCTTGCTTCTCTACATCATCTCGGCCCACTACGTTTACACAGTCCTGCCAATGCTCAACTGAAATGGTCTTGTCAGCAGGGGGAAGGGCAACACATATACTGTAAAGGCCTCATTTTCCAATATTTCAAGCAGTGTTCTTTATCAAACCAAGAAGTCTGCAGTGTATTTAAATTTCCCATTTAGATTCTGTTATCAGTTCTTTTAGAGAGATTTACTAGGCATTTTCAGGCCAGTAAAGCAGGAGGGTGTGTAACAAGTAAGAATTAAAAACAAATCCAAATTTAATTTAATTTTTACCATCTATCATTACTTGGGTAACCACCCAGTAATCACTGCCATCTACTATCCCTATGAACTCACTTATTCCTGGAAACCAAGAGCTGGTGTGTCAGTGTGATGATAGTGTTTTGTTCCAACCTGCCTCATGGGAAGTATGCAGCGGGCCATTGACATTCTGCATGGGCCCATCTCTGACCATTGTGGCCCTACTTCAGCATATATATATATGTGTGTATGTATGTCACCACTGATGGTATCCTTCTGTCTGTACTGCGAGTGGTAATAACAGTGGTGTGAAATCCACTCACTCACCTTCAGGAAGGAACAAGAAGGTCAAGGGCCACTCCTTTCCCCTTGCTGTCTCTGTAGTCAGACAAATAATCAAAGCTAACTGCTACACAAGAAGGAACCAGGGATCTGCACACCAAATTCGAAAATCCGTAAAAAATGTCCAAACCAAGTAAGTAAACTTGTACTCAACGTTTAATTAAGTCACAAAGTCTCTGTTTAGCTTTTCGTTGGTGACTCATCACAAACTTCCTCAGAACAGGAAATAAACACATTCAACATACCCTGTTTAAATACTACAATATAACTCCCTACTTTTGCCACACTGCCACCTGTGGTCGGAATACAAAATTTCAATATATTAAAAAGAACATACAAAAAGGCATGACTAAACACACACACATATATATATATATATATATATATATATATATATATATATATATATATATATATATATATCTATATATATATATATATATAAAAATACTCCCTTAACGATATCAAATTAAAATACAATAAGTCAATAGCCAACAGGCTTGACTTGGGAAAAGGAACCATAAATAAAATTCAATAAAATAAATAACTCACTACATGGTTAATAAATTGGACCCATGATGGAGCAATCCATGTACAAAAATTTTTTTTAAAAACAAAGACTACTGAAAAACATGTATCATAATTTTGCACAGTAACATATGAAATAGCAAAACTACCTCAAACTTTTCAATTTCAAAACACAGGAAATTGACATGTTCTTCAAGCCTGGAAAATGGTATGCTTCCAACCTCAATTGCCAAAGCAATTCTCTGAGTTCCAACAAATAGGAAACAGGCCCCCCCCTCCCCGTTGTCATGTACAATCTGATCAATCACTGTGAAAGAGTGTGAAATTTGCTTTAGAGAAGTTTTTCACTGTGGTTTTCTGGGCAGGAGGTGGGGTCGGGATGGGAATATCCAGTGAGATCTTACCAGTGAGGGATACACTTCTGGTCTGGAGCATAGAGTCCCCATGTTGGTGATGATCAGGTCCAGTATGTTTTCCCCTCTTGTGGGAGTGGTAACAAGTTGTTCCATAGCATTTGAGTTTATAAATTCTAGGAATCTTTGGGCTAGGGTGTTGGAGTCGCCCAATATAATAGTGTTTGGAGAGACCTTCATATTTTCCAGTGTTCTCAGGAAAGCCGAGTGGGGTTTCTGGGTTTGGGAGGGTGGTCTGTAACAGGCTATAAACTGTAAGGCAGTTTTACCCACGGTTAGTTGCACATGGATAGTCTCTGATGCTTCGTGCTGTGCCACCAACCTGGAGGTGTGAGTATCTTTGAAGAATATTGATACTCCCCCTCCTTTTGTGGTTCGGTCCAAGTTTTGGGGCCGAAAAGCATGGTATGAGGTATAACCTGGTAGTGCTGGGGTGCTCTCAGGAGCCTTGAACCAGGTTTCTGTTATTGCACCGATATCGAGGTTCTCCATGCTAAGGAGAGTTTCGAGTGCATGCATCTTTAGGTTTAGACTTCTGGCATTGAGTAGCATTACTCAGTTTCTTATCCCTTGTGATACCTATGGAGGTGGGTTTGTCTTTTGAGCCTTGCCTAAAAAAAGCACTATTGGGGTAGCAAGAGCCTTTGCCAATATCCAAAAGCCCAGGGGTAACGGGTGCAAGCCGTCCCTAGCGAAGCATCGTGGCTTGTTGAGCATGTCATCCCAGGCTGACAGGCATTGGATCCCCTTTGAATGACACCAATACTTAAGCCAATTATTGAAATTGATCATCTTGTCTTCGTATTGTAGCATCATTCTTGGTGAGGGCAAGATGCTACTCAAGGTCAGGGTCATACCGGTCTGGGCCACATGCTCAGAGAGCTCCTCTATGTCTCTTTTCATGTAGTCCAGGGAGGTACGTCTCAGGTCATTCACACCAGCATGGACAATGACTGAGTCATATTTGTACTTGCCTTGGAGTGACCTGAGTGCTTGTGTTATGTGGCGGATCCTAGCGCCCAGCAGGCAGCTCACTGTGACCTTCTCCTTGTTCAGCCTGGTGAGCGGGACGTCAGTGTGCCTGACGATAGAGTCACCTATTTCAAGTGTATCAGGTGTGTTGTTTAGCCTTAAGGGCTGTGACTGTTCGGCACACTGGCTTTGTGAGCTATGTGTTGCACGTGTTTTGTTTTGGGGTAGCGGTTGCTTGGGTGTCTGCTTGGGAGGTCTCTGCTGCTTAGGCAGATTTTTATTTAGAGCCTCCAAGTATGTTTGTGTGTGTTTATGTGTTTGGTTTGCCGTCGTGGTAGGTCTATGTGAGACTGGAATTGTAGTGAGTGTGGTTTCCTTCTCCTCCTGACTGGTTACGCCAGTACTGAGTTGAGAGAGCTTAGCCTCCAGTTTGGCTATTTGGTTGCATCTCTCACATGTGTTGGGAGGAGGAGAGGGTTGTCTGTGTACATGAGGCAGTTGTAACATTGCCTCAAGATTCCCAGATTCACCAGCTGGACCAGAGAGGAGATTGAAAACTGACCTTTGGACATGCTAGAATAGTATTGGGAATTCCTTTATAATTGAAAAAAAAGGGCCAATGGGGAACAAGGTACTCAAGGGGGGTTTGTGAGGGTGTAGTGCTTTTAATTTTTTTAGTGCTGACTTATATAATTGCTTTAGTGAGCAAGTGCCAGGTAACTTAAATGCAATGTGTTACAGGTAACTTAAATGCAAAAATGACAAACAGTAATTTTCTTTTAAGTGAAACAAGGAAATAAAGTACATTAAGCAATGCAGATATCACTAGGGATCCACAGAAGCGCTGAAAAGCCGCGTTTTAGGTGGTATTAGCGTTTCAGGGAAATAACAAGCAAACAAACAACAAGTATACAAACAAAGCTAGATTCAGCAGGCCTGGATCTAGTCTATGCTACAGCAAACAAGGTGTACCAATTTCAGTAAGAAACAGTTCAAATATGCAGGCACTATAAGCCTTTAACCAGAAATTCCCAGCTCAGAAGGGCAGAGTGCAGCCTCTCCTCCCACAAGAGTGCAGACCACGAACCTTCTTAATGTAAAATAACTGGCCTGAAGCCCAAGTGCTTAAACCAGAACTAATACACTTTTAGAATAACAGACACTGAGCCCTCAATCAGCAGTTCCCAACTTAGAAGGATGTAAGCTACCTGTCCTGCCACTACAGTGCAGGCCACAAACCTTCCTAATGTAAAACAACTGGTCTGAAGCCCAAGTGCTTAATGCCAGCACAATCACTGCAAGCGCCAAATATGCCCCTTTATATGTGCTCCCCTACATGTACAGAGAGGGATAGTCATGCCCACATCCTTCCCATCATTGGCTTACTGCATCACGATGGGCCAAGAGCCCCATCATTAGAGCAGCAGTGCGAGTTAGGAGGGAACGACCACCCCTCCACCTGAGGATGGGCACACCCTCCCTCCAGGCCTGATGCCAAAGCCACTGAACAAACTTGGTCTGCCTGGTCTGTGGCCAGTGCTTCATCTCTCTACACCATTCGCACAAGTGTTTATACACTCATAAAAGAGGTCAGGTGAGACATGGGAGAAATAGCTCCTAAGGGTGCTCGTAGCAGTATGGAGAGAAAGGTATATCCCAGATAAGCTGACAATAACCATACTAGTACCAGTATTTAAAAACAAGGGCAACATCCAACACAAAGGGCATGAAAGTTTTGCAGAGGGCAACTGAAAAAGAATACTCAGAATAGCAAGACGGGAGAATAGCAGTGAGGATTCAAATCTGGATACAGCAAAACTGACCAGACATTTGCACTGAGACAGAGAGCTGAGAAGAAGTTAGAGAGAGAGAGAGAGCGGAGAAGAGATGAGGAAAAAAAAAGTGTAATTGGACACTCCTAGAATTGCAGAAAGCATATAAGGTCCCAAGAAAGCTGTTTGGGCAGTCCTGTGGTGGTTCAAAGTCCCAGAAACATTTGTAGAATTAGTGCAGCCTACTTACAAGGACCTAAAGACTCATGTATGAACAGTGTTTGGACTCACAAAAGGGTTCGCAATTCAAGTGGTTGTGCATCAGGCTTCAGCCCACTGCTGTTCACATTGGTGATGGACTACATCAGAAAACAAGATGGAGGGGAGAGATCAATGAAGTTGCTGTATGAAGACAATGTGGCACTACAGGCAGACTCTAAGCAAAAACTTTAGCAAAGGATAGAGGAATAGAATCCAAAACTGAAGGGTACATGGGATGAAACAATACTAACTGCAGCAAATGGGGGAAATCAGAAGAAGTGGAGGATGGAGATAGAGGAAAGATAGTGGAACAGGTTAACAGTTTCATGTACCTGGGAGGGTAGTTAAGGAAAATGTGGTCAAAGCTAGAATCAGAGGGGCTGAAGCCAGCTAGAACAGAATGTGAAGGGTAGTCTATGACAGAAGAATGCCAAAGAAGCTGAAAAGTAAGGTGTACAAAACAGTGGTGTCACTGGTACAATGCAGAAACCTGGGCAGTAAAGTCAGGACAGTCACGGAAGCTATAGGTGATGGAGATGAAGTGCCTGAGACAGGTGATAGGATGCACACTGTGGGACAGATGAAGAAATAAGGACACCAGAGTAGAAGCCGAAGTAGCTTCAATTGTAGAGAAGGTCAAAGAGAACAGATTACAATCCAGTGAAGAAAATTTGGGATACAGAGGAAGAAGGGAAGAGGAAACAAAGACATCCAAAGATGGATGAATTGTGTGAGAGAACACCTGTAACAGTCAGGCATGAGTGTCAAAGAAGGGAGGAGAGTTGCACTGAATCAAGAGAGATGGCGACAGTCGACAACACCCTGACCCTATGTAGGAAAAAATGGGGAGGTGAGAAGTCCAGATTGGGATGTGGAAATGGAGAGATGAATTCTCATAATGTATGACCTTTCATTTTTTTGGGAGTAGTTGGAGTTCTAACTCTTAGGATGGGATAAGCTTAGTTGGTGTAACTGAGAAATGGGCAGGAGAATGACCATGTACTCAGTACATACTGATTTAGGTATGTTTTAAAATGAGTTCAGGATCCCGATTTAAGTTTCGAAGAATGGAATGAGTTCCATGCTTTTGAAACAGTTTACCAATTAAATCAGGAATCTGCAACTGCAATAATGGTAAATCTGGAAACAATATGATCCAAAGGAGAAGCAACTAGATGTACATTAAGGAGAGAAGGGGAGAGGAAGAAGTGAATCGTTTGACTGCCTGTGCTGGTCAGAATGAGCATGAAATAAGACTATGATGCATCTTAAATTAAGAGGGACCAGTCCTGGCAAGAAATGAACCTTGGCATTACAAAATGGCATGGCATTGTATTAAAGCCATATCACAATGGGTAAAACTGTAACTCAGTTTATTAGGTACATCTGTCCAAATACTCGAAAAATTTACAATTTTATGTACTTGTAACAATTGTAGAATACTAAAAAAGCCAAATTAGAAAAATGCATGGCATCATGTGTAGTGTCACACTGACACAAAATTGTCAATAATTAATTCATGCAAAGCTTGTAGTGTTTCTGAAATACCAAGATTCTTTAAAATGAACAAGCGGATAATATTTTCCCTGGCTTCAATTCCACATAAAACTAAAGCTCTTTGGGTATAATTTACAATTATATTTCAACTTTACCTAAAATGCATAGAATACACAATCTACAGCTGGTGTTGAGAAAGTTAAATGGGAAAAGTAAAAAAAAATGTACTGTTAAGTTTGTAATATAAAATTTACCGCCACATTCCTAAATATTGGAGAGGAGTGTAGTGGGCAGGCTGACCCTCCAGGTATGGCCCATGCTTCACCCATTAATGGTACTGGTCAGGAATCCAAGTGGAGAAATGTTAAATGGCATGTCAGGCGTTTGTTGTGCATCTTGCAGGAAACTGCAGTAGGCAAACTGAGGCTGAATATACCAATGAAAGGCTGCCAACAAGGCTGCCAACAGACAGCAAAAAGAAAATACGACTCAGATGACAAAAAAAAGGTGTTCACGAACAAATGGAAGTGTACAAAAGTGGTACAGTCTGGGAGCAGAAAGAGTGGGGTTCAAAACATGTTGAACACAAAAGATCCATACAATACAAAGGCTAAGCTTTAGCTATGATACAGATGGTCTAGAATGAGCTAGTAACCCCTGCACTGAAGCAGACAACCACATGGGGCAGGAATGTTTGGCCACAGTCAGTTTACCCATCCTGGGAGGAGGCAGCTCGGTCTAGAATATTATAGGCACCCTGGTAGAGGTTGCGTATCTCAGTAGGTAGCAGCAGCTTTATGGACAAATGCCCTTCAAGTAGCAGGTCATCCTGTAGTTGGCACTAACAGCATGTCTTATGGGCTGGTATCCTGAGGTACCCCGTGCCAAAACTGCAGTGCAGATCTAGGAATTCATACATGTCAAGCCTCCTTTGAGTGGTTCTAACCCAAGGGGAAATGACTGAAGCAAATAAAATATTCAAGGGCTGGAGAGCAGCAAGTATGAGGAAAAATAGAAGGCAGGTTTTAAAGAGAAAATGATGTAGGATCCAAAGAGTACAGCAGTAAAACTGGTAAAGAAAAGCTATTAGTTGAGGTTTTATTTTAAGATTATTCTAGAATTTCATTTTTCACATTTTCATTCTAGTTTCATGGAAGTATCTAGGAAGAAAAACAAATTCAATTCTAAGGAGATTTTTTTCCCTTCTTTTCTTGACAGATAAGACTAACCCATCAGAGTGATTCATTTCAAACGTTCTCAAGGTACTAGGATAACTCGCCTTCTGAAGAGGAGCCGTTTGACTCTACACCACACAAATATGGAAGATTCCATAATGCACCATACAGATAACTACTACTACAAAGACTTTGAAGAGATAATTAGCTACGGCAGGAGGACAAGTCATGTGAAAGAGGTAACCTAAGTGCATGCAGAAGCTTAAAGTAGGTCAATGAAGACTCTCCAGTGTGGTTTAACAGAGTGATAAACCACAAAGAAGTGGATAAACTGCATTTTGTTCATGGGGTGGGGCACTGTTTGGTCATGGGATGCAGTCCTACTCACAAAACTACAACACTGCCTCTGTTTATTACTTGTACATATAAAGTACAGTTGTGTACACTTACCATAAACGTAGATTTTGAAGTGTATTCACAGTTGCAGTCATCACATTTGGTTTATCTGCTTGCAGTAACCCTCAGTCGGCCTGATTGATTATCAAAGTCGTGGGTCCTGCGTCGGTTGCTGTCTCATCTTCCATGACGTCAGGTAGTCAGGGGTATAAAGCATGCAACTGACGCCATTACATCAGTTTTTCTTGCCCCAGATGTCAGGTGCCCCCATAATGGGAAGCAATTATATACAAGGTTAATCCTCCAACAAAAAAGCAAATACACCAAAAAGCTTTAAGCATAAACAAGAATAGAGGTATAGTCAATAGAAATCAGGGGGCTGGAGGGAGGGTAACCAGGAATGCAACAGTGAATACACTCGAACATCTACATTTATGGTAAGTGTACACAACTGTACTATGTTCTTCATGTTTCACTATTGCAGTCATCACATTTGGGTAGAGTCCCAAAGCTAAGGATGGAAGGAGGTAATCGGATAGCATTAGGACCAGCAACATTGCAGTGGCAAAGCCAGCTCTGGATTTAGAAAAAAAAGTGGCAAATGGTAATGCTTGGTGAAGGTATGTACAGAACTCCAGGTAGCAGCTTCTAGGATGTCCCTGGTAGGACACCTCTGAGAAAGGCTGTAGAGGTAGATGCATCCCTGGTTGAATGTGGTCTTATCCCCTGTGGGGTAGGTTTTCCATGGTGCTTAGCAGAAATGAATGCAATGGCCTATCCATTTAGAAACGGTTTGCTTTCAAATAGCCTTCCCCTCTGCCCCTGCAGCAAATACAACCAGCAGCTGTTCAGATTTCCTGTGAGGTTTCATCATCCTGTCCAAGTAAAATCTAAGTTGTCTGTGTACGTCCAAGGAGTGCAGTATTCGTTCCCCTTTGTTCTGTGGATTAGAAAAGAAGGGTGCCAAATGAATGGACTGATTAAGGGCCACACTGGATACCACCTTGGGCATGAAGGAGGGATTGGTCCTGAGGGATGCCCTGTCCGCATGAAAGATGATGAAAGGCTCCACAGCCATGAGGGTCTGTAATTCAGACACCCTTCTTGCTGAAGTGATGGCTAGAAGGAAGGCTGTTTTCCAAGAAAGGAACTTTACCTCCCTTCGAGCCAGCTGCAAATGCAGAGTTGGAGTGAGATTTTCCAATACAAAGTTAAGGTCCCAGGCTGGAGTAGGGGCTCTCCTGGGTGGTATTAAGTTTTTGGCCCCTCTAAGGAATTGCTTCAGCAGTGGATGAGAGAAGAGGGGTGGTTCTGTATTGTAATGAGCTGAAATGGCCGAGGCATGAATTTTGATAGAGAAAAAGGAAAGGCCCTTGTAAAGCATCTCAGTTAAGTGTTGAAGAATCTGAGGTAAATTGGGCACTGCTGTGCCCATCCCCCAAATTTTGCTCCAGGAACAGAATCTTTTCTGTTTTTCAGCATAGGATTTTCTAGTACTAGGACTCCTTGCCTCCAGAATGACATCCATCACTTGCTTACTGTGGGATGGGAATGGAGAGATCAGGTAATCAGCCAGGCTGCCAGGTTCAGGGTTTGAAGCTGTGGGTGCAGAATCTGGCCCTCATGCTGAGACAGCAGAGGAGGGGTCTGGGGCAGTTGCCATGAGTGACACACTGTGCAAGAGGGGGTACCAATGTTGGTGTGGCCAGTCTGGTGCAATCAGTATTGTCCTTGGTTTGTCCTGTTTGATCTTTAGTAGTATCTTGGAAAGGAGAGGCAGAGGGGGAAAGGCATAAACTGATACCAGGTGAAGGACAGGGCATTCACTTTCCAAGCTTGTTTGTGAGGGAGTCCTTGTGTAGAATTTGTCCAATTGGTAGTTCTGGGGGGAAGCAAACAGGTATATCTCTGGGCTCTCCCATTTGTTTCTCAACATGTTGAATATCTTTGGTTCCAGTTTCCACTCATGTGGGTCCATGAGATTTCTGCTTAGGTCGTCTGCCAGTGTATTTAGCTTTCCTGGCAGGAATTGAGCCTGCAGGTGCACTTGGTAGCTCAAGGCTGTATTCCACAGAGCCATGGTTAGTCTGCAGAGAGGGTATGAGTGGGTTCCCCCCTGCTTGTTTATGTACCAAGTGGTGTTGTCCTTCTTTACCAATAACTGTTCTGGAAGAATGTGATCCTTGAAGGCGGTCAGAGCATTCTGTACAGCTAACATTTCTTTTTGACTGATATGCAGGTGCATTTGACTTGGGTTCCATTTGCCCTGAATGCACTGCCCTGCCAAGTGATCCCCCCATGCATAGTCTGATGTGTCTGTTAGGGTTTGCGCGGCAGGGGGTAGAGTGAATGGCAGTCCCTTGTTTTGGTGGCATGCCTCTGCCCACCAAAGGAACTCTGTGGACAAGGTATGATAGGAATCATTGATTCTAGATCCTGGGAATGTTGACACCATAGGCTTTTCAGATCCCATTGTAGTTTCCTCATATACAGTCTTGCATATGAATCCCAGGGCTTGCAGATAGCTGGGTCTTTGTGGCCAGTAGTTTGAAGTAGGCTGTCAATTTTCTCTGGGGTGAAGTATGTCATCTGGGAAGTTGTATTCAAGCTTGCTCCCAGGAATACAATCTGTTGGCAGGGTACAAAATGTGATTTCTTTTAGTTTATGGTGTACTCCAGAGAAGTTAGCAATTTTAAAAATGCCAGATGATTTAATAGTATGTCCTGGCTGAATTAGACAATCGTCCAGGTATGGGTATATCTGAATATTTCTTTGCCCGCAAAAAGCAATGACTGGAGCTAGGCACTTATTTACTGCACCCATGATGTTCACAAAGCCAAAGTGCAGTGCAGAGAACTGATAGTGCAAGTAGCCTGCTCTTAAGCGTAGGTATCTTCTGCAAGATTCCCTTATTAGGATGTGCAGGAAGGTTTCCTTTAATTCCAGTGTTGCCAACCAGGCATCTTTGCCTAGCATGGGAAACAGCTGATGAAGAGTTAGCATCTTGAATTTTGGGATTACCAAAATTGTGTTTAGGATAGACAAATCCAGGATAGGATGCCAGGAATGGCCTTTTCTGGGTACCAGGAAGAGTCTTGAGTGGAAACATTGCCCCCATTCTTCTTCTGGAACAGGCTGAATAGCCCTGATGCTTAAAAGAGAGAGAACTTGCTTTTGAGCCTCTGCAAACTGATTTGGGGGTAGGTCTGGCCAGCCGTTTGGGGTTGGTAAGGAGTGGAAGTGGAATCTGTATCCTTGGGAAACTATATTTAAACCCATTTGTCCAGAGTAATGAGTTTCCAATTTTTTGCATGCAGGGTGATCTTTCTCCCTAAAGTAAGTCAGTAAGTCAGTTGAGCAGGGCTTGGAAGGTTTAAAGTCAAGTCAGACAGTTTACCATGGCAGAGGGGGGGGGGGTCTTACTACTCCCTGCTTTGGAAGTGGGAGCCCCCCACTGATTAGGCCTGCGAGTACCTTGGAACTGAAGCCTGGGTGTTCTGCTGGTTCTGGGTTTGGACTGAAAAGGCCTGGAGGAGGCAGGAAAGGACCAATTCTTAGAGGGCCAATGCCTACTAAATCTAGGAGGTTGTACTTGTAGGAAATCTTTAACAGTTTGCATAGATTTAGCTTTTTCCTCCATCTTTTTAAGTACTTCCTCTGCTTGTTGCCAAATAGGTGGTCTTGGTTTAAGGGAACATCCAGTAATTTAGCTTTAACATGATCTGGCAAAGATTGCTCCTTAAGCCAAACATGGCTTTTTAAGTACAGACCCAGTGACAGCAGCCCTGCAAGATGCCTCTAATCAAAACCACATTGCAAAGTATGTTTTCCAACTTGTTCGGCAGAATGCATTAAATCCTCTAATTCTTTATTTTCAGCACAGCCAGGAATCAACATAATTTTCTGTTTAAGTAATCCAATAATATGCTGCTGATACTTTAACATATGAAACTGGCAGTTTAAAGCTCTAATGGCCAAAGTTGCAGAAGTGTATATACCTTCTTTCCCAATCTATCCAGCACCCTGGAATCTCTATCAGAGGGGTATGATTTTTGGCAATAGTAGCCTTAATGCCCTTGGGTCCCTGTGAAATGGTCTCAGGATCCGCAGTAGGATTTTTAAAGAGGAACTTGTGAGAGTCAGGTACCCTGTAATACCCATCAGGTTTTCTGGGAGCAGGAGGTAAAGAAGTCAGGGTCCAGGCTTGATTCTGAGAAGGCATCATCTACAATGTCCAGTACAGGGGGGATAGCTAAAGGCCTGTGTTGAGGCAGAAGTAAGAATTCCCTAAGCCTCTTTTTGAAGTCAGAGTAATCCTGGCTTTCCCAGTGGAAATGCTCCCTAAGAGTATGCAAGGTTTCACCAAAAGAGAAATCCTCTGAAGGGGAAGCAGAGGGAATGGAATTCTCTGCATCAGCATCCTCATAGGTAAGGGCAAATCCTGGTCATCACAGAAAACAGAAGTTTTCAAATCCTGATCAGGAGAATCAGAAGGAAAATCAGTTCTAGGTCTCTTAGACAAAGAAGGGTGGCTTCCCCTGATTAGAGTAATAAGGTCCTCAGCCATTGTTTTTTAGGCATAGATAGAGTTTTAAGGCCTTGAAGAAGATGGCGTCAGTTTAATATGCAATTCAGTAGGCCTGAATACACCCTCAGAAGCCGGTGCCTGCACAGCAGTTCTGGACCCTTCCACGGTAGAGACATCCGCAGGTTCCACAGTCGAAGAAGCATCTTGCGGCATACTGGACTCCGAATGGGTCTCGGTAGAGGCCTGCAAATCTGAAGTAGCGGGTATCAGGGGTTGCGAAAGCGCCTGAGTACTAGCGAACTGGCGACTAACTTAGGAAAGCATCGTCGGTAGCTTTTGACCTATGCGGTCTGTCTTTCTTTGCATTTTTTCAGAATGTCGGTAGTCGGGTGGCTTACTGAAGCCATTTCTGGATAATTGAACCGAGTACCAAAATATTTGGATGCGAAAATGAACAGACGACGAATAGTAGGAGGCTTGAATAAGGCACAAAACCAACAGCGAGGTACATCGTGATCTGGGCCTACGCAAGGAATTCTGTACGAATTAAAATCTTTATGAGGTATTTGCTTTCCACAATAAATACAATTGTTAACTTTTACGGACATCGGTTTAGAGCAAGAAAAAGGATCCCCAACGGGGTACTTAGCTTAGTTGAAGACTTCATATCTGAAACTCGAAAATGAAAATTTCAGGAGTCAGAAGACCAGCACTTGCGAACGGCTTCTGCTTCGGGCACCGCACAGCAAGAAAGACTGATGTAATAGCGTTGGCTGCATGTTTTATATCCCTGACATCATGGAAGATGAGACAGCAACCGACGCAGGACCCAATACTTTGATAATCAGGCCGACTGAGGGCTACTGCAAGCAGATAACCTAAATATGATGACTGCAACAGTGAAACACGAAGAACATCTGGTGCTTCATCACTTAAGAAAAAAGGCCCGCAGTAGTCAACTTTAATATGAAATGAAAAATGTGTTCTTATGTTCACTTCTAAATGAACTGGGAATGTTGACTTAAAAAAAAAATCACCAGTGAACAGTATAATAAATAAAAGACATGCAAAAATTAGCTGCACCACAAAAAAAGTACATTTCAAAAATGGTACCAGCCACATTTAATTAAGTTTCCTTTATATTGTTCATTATCTTTATTACTGTGAATTGCAGAACAAGAGTGTTTATTATTTATACAATTCATTGCATTTCTTGGGTAAATGCACACAACGTTCATGAACATTTTTGGACCGATTGTGTTTGGATTTTTAATATGCTCAATTATTGTCTTTTATGCATTTAGTAAAGTGAAACTTGTTTGCCGTTATAGTTTCTGGTTTTCCTTAAATTTTCCCTTCTGCTGTGCTGTCAGTGACAGCGGCTTCTTTTTTCCCCTTTGTTGACTTCACTGACTATGGTAAAAGAACTCTTTGCCCAAGGGGAAGGGGAGTTTAAGTTTTACCTCCAATCATGGAGTGCTGACTCAGTCCACCTGTCTTGCACACATTTTTTTTAAAATCACTACATAACACAGTGCTTCTTACATGGATACTGCTCCAATATACCAAGAGTGTCCCCACTGGCACTGGAATGGACAGATATGCATAGTCTCTTATTAAATAATGGTACCAGTTCTAAGCCAGTCTGCATTTTGAAATGTACTATGAAAGATGCTATGGCCAAAAATATATTTAAAAGGTCCACTACTGTTGCCAATGTACCTTGTTGTATTTTTTTTTAACTTGTTAAGTTTTTGTATTCATTTTATTTATCTTTTGTTAACCTGGTTAGTCCCACTAGGCTATTGGTCTCTATTCAGGGGTGACCCGAGGTAGTATTCATAGTGCCAGGGCATTGGGACCTTCCCTACTCATTACCATAGGTGCTTTGGGATTCTCTTACGACTACCTGAGCTACTACCAACTCGGTTTAATGTCTCATCCAAAGGAGGCACAATAAGGAGTGCTGCATCCCCCAAACACCATACTGTGCTGTTGCAATCCAGTCACCTGGAGGGGGAACAGAACCCACAGCCTTCTAGTCTTCCAACACCAAAGGTGAGGGTGTTACTCGACATTGAGGCACATACATTGCTGCACTATCAGTGTTCTACGCTACTACAAAAGTAGCTGATTACCAACAAGAGGAAGTCTAAGTAACAGATGGTATAAAAGTAGAACTAATGTCTCATGACTTGCAACACATATTTACAAAGTAGTAATGGATCTTTGACAGAATCCCAGAGTTAAAACCTTTCAAGAAGTTGTAATCCCAACAATTTGCACAGCTAGGTGAAATACTTCATTGCTACTCTTTGAAGATCATGGCTTCCTCGGCCCACATTGGTATCACATTTAAGTTAGCTAATGAGCAATGAATGTGCCAGAAATACAGCACTTTTCCTTCCATTTTCGACACTTGCCTTCACCTTACTCAAGCTTTTGAATTGAGTGAACTGCCCACACTGGCTCCAGACTCTGAACCAGGAATAAATCAGAGCCTTAGTCTCAGACCTGTGCTAAATGCCTCTAACTTCTGAAGTGGCCGTATTTGAACAGCACTACTTATCCCAAATGACACTGCAAGCTGAAGGCCACTCTAACCTAGTCCAGCCTTCTTGTTACTCCTACATAGAAGAAAATGGAAGGGTACATGAGAAAGCATTTTTCTGAAGGAACATTCATGGGACTGCAGTCTAAAAACACAGAATGAGGCAGACACGATGTCTAACAGTTAATGCAGAAGTTAAGGTTGTGATTTGTAGTTAGTGTGGTACAGCGTTTGATTCCTACAGCTCTCATCTGCCTCCTGTCTGACCTTGAGCTAGGCAATTAACCACACAATACTCCCGGTTCATCCCTGAAAAGGGACTGTGTTAAGTGGGCCTACTTAGTTAACAAATATAATTAATTTATTATGCAAGAGCATAGTACCCCCAAGCACAGGGCCTCAAGCCTGGTTTTCAGTCTTCAAAAGTATTCCAGTCCTCTGGCATCTAGTTTTAAATCTTTTCTTCAGTGCTCTGGACTAGAGAGAATTTGGAAGATGGGTAGGTTTGCACCATGAGGAGAAGGCAGTGTCTGCAGGTAACGCCTTTCTTCAGGCAATTTCTACAGATTGTACCTCTTCAAGGAGTAAGTGGTTCTCCTTATGAGGATTAGTTGCAAGAGTATAAGACTTGTAACAGTTTTATACTTGTGAGTGTTCAGCCATCATACGAGTTATACTGTGTTCACTTTCAAAGCGTCACAATTCAGTCCAATGTGCCGCTTTTCACCTGTTGGCTCACATCTCAAGGTGTTTTGATAAAAAACATCTGATACCTACTAACACTTTAGATTTTTCCTGAAGCAGCCATGTTTGAATTTTGCAGAATGCTCAAACTCAGTCTGCTTTGTACTCTTGGAATGTCCACCAAATGATCTAAGATGATGTGATAGCAATCTCCTATGGGCAGTACAGCTGCCTTAACAATCGCTTGCTAACAGTCCCTTCTGTATTTATCTCTAATGTTAATCTATCATGGCCCTTGCCCTGACTCCACTTTTTAAACATCTCCATTAATGGCAGCAAATCACCAGTACTTCCAGGATATGTGAGTCTATCATAAGTGCTGCAGGTATTCACCACCTTGAAATTCCGCTCCAGAGATGGTGCAGAGAAGTGTACTCAAATCCTAAATATTCCCGCAGGTTAATACTTATTGTTATTGTAGGTGCAAAGACAAACCCATCCTCTCCATACAAGTGTGTCACATTTTCTGCTGGGCTTATTTACAGACTAAATTTGGTCTTTTCCCTCAACCTCAGATGTCCTGAAGTATCTGAAGCTCTCGTTTAATTCACAGTTAACCTGTTCTACTCAAAGCACATTTGTCAGAGCTGTAATTTAGTCTCACAAAATGAAGATGTTCATCTTGAATTGACAAATTGACTTGATTTGACACCACCTTTCAGACAGCCTTCACTTGGGCCCTTGAATGGACACCACCTTGACAGCCTTCACTTGGGCCCTTGATTGGACACTGCCTCAGAGCCTTCACTTGGGTGCTTCATTGGACGCCACCTCTGAGAGCCTACTTTTACTTGTTATTTATATTAAATTTTTGGAAAAATGACCATTACCTCCTTTTTGGAGTTTATTTTGCATTCATCTAGTCCCATTACAGGGACTTCAATATGGCCTGTGACTTAAATAGGACATACTGGAGGTACAGACTTATCTCCCAGCAACTACCACGTCTTTGTCATAGAGGTGCTCCGTTTCACATGAATTGGTAACCTGTTCCACTGTTCAAGAGGAACCTGGATGAGTGGATGGGGCACCGTAAATTCTTACTGGGGAAAATGTCCACAACCCTCCTGGACATAGGCAGTCACCACCAAATGCAATCTTGGTATTGACTAGTACCTCTATGGTATTACATTGGGTTGAAACAGTTAGGCTTAAAATGACCTCCGGGTCGATAGCCTAGTAATTTCCTATGATCCTATTTTTGTTTAGAGGGGTAAAACACTGATCAGATCTTGCCATTTGTGAATTATTTATCCCAGGCAGTACCCACAAATGTGAAACAAAATGAGCAGTGACAGAAAGTAAGACATATAAAATATAACAAAAAATGTACAGTAGCAATAAAGCCAAGATTACAAGAGAAATGCAAATTTTACATGTCATATCATTACACTAAAGGTTTACCAGAAGCAACACCCTGATCCCATATGCAAAAATGGGAAAAAGGGTCGTGGACGGATGGAAATGCTATGGTGCAATGAGAGGTGTGGCAGTTTCTGGTAGGGAGTTAGGATGTGTTAGCAGTCAAGACAGATTAAGGCTAGAACTGGAGAGGCCCTCATGAGACCTGCTGTGTGTGATTTGGAGTGATGGAATTTTTTTTTTAATTAATCTTGGGGGGGGGGGGTAACTGTAGTTCCTTTAGGTGATTTGGGAAGAATTCCCATATTTTAGGGAGCAAGGATGCACAAAAAGAGTGGGTGCAGTGTAGGCTGGTTTGTGTGGGATGGAGAGAGAGTGTGTGTGTGTGTGTGTGTGTGTGTGTGTGTGTGTGTATGCGTGTGTGGTTAGTTATTTTGGAGAAGCATCTTGAGGTTATAGTGTGCGGACTTTGGCACCTAGTGATGTTAATGAGTTAGACTGGAGAAGTTAAGAACAGACAGCCTAGTGGTTGGTCCGTTCTGTGGTGCATGGGGAGACCTTTGGCTCGTTTGAGGATGAGGCAGTGGTGCTCATTTATAGGGTGAATTAGTGATGAAACAACAGACCTCAGTGACTTAATGGACAAGGCACTGGCCTCCTAAAGCCAGGGATTGTGGATTTGTGTACCATCGGGGATGGCAAACTTGGCAGCGGGGGATTGCAGGTACATGGTTTGATTCTGATCTTCAGTTATTGGCTAGGCTTGCAATAAACTCAGATTAATAGCCTAGTAAACAACTATAAGCCTATACACCTTTTGACTTTCTATACAGTCTGTAGTGTGGAGGAGTTTTTTTCTTTAGATACTTTGGCCATTATGGGTAGTCCATATACAAGATGAGTCAGAAGGACTCCTATCCCTATAGATAGGGAAGCTATAGGTACTCCTTTCCGTATTGGTATTCTGGCTTATTCGGACAAGTAGGGTGAGAACCTTTGCCTTCGATTTTTCTGTGTGGGTTCAGAATGTTAGCGATTGGTCTAGTTACAAACCGAGGTATTTCAAAGAGTGGGTCGTTTCCACTGGTCTGTTACAAAGGCCAATGAGAGAGTTATTTTGGTGATTAAGTTTTAGGGTGGTGCATAATGTGTTTTGTTTATGTAGAGATTAAGCATTAAGGAGACAGGAGTTGCGGGAGTTGTGTTCCGATTGCACTGTGGTAGTGGTTGGGCCTAAATAAAAGGAGTACCATTTCATTAGTGAAGAGAATGAGTTAAGAGTAGGAAGGTCGTCAGGTCATTTGTTAATGAAAATAAAGAGAAGGGGAGCCAGGACAGAAACTACAGGTGCTCTACTGAAAGAGCTGTGGGCTGAGACAAACAGCCTAATGTAACTGAAGAATCTGTTTGACAAGAAGTCTTAAAATCAGGTGACCGATACGTTACTAATGCCAATGTTCTAAAGAGAGAGGAGGAGGAGGAGCAAGAGTCAAAAACAAAGACTTCTACGACATCAAACACCGTTCCTGTCACAGGCTACTATTGTCCATGTGGAGGTGAATAGTCAGTACTGACCTGCTCAGAATCCATGTTGTTTAAGGAGAAGGAGATGGTATTCTTCAGTGTAGCCCGAGAGTCGGATATAAATGATTTTTCTAGCACCTTGCCTACACTGGGTAGGATGGAGATAGGAAAAAAAAGTGAGGTATTTTGATGTTTAGGTTGTTTGGGCAGGAGGAGGAGGAGTACGGTTTTCCATATGTTTAGCACTGGAGTTTGTGTCACGCAAAGGCTGAAGATGTGATGAAGGGGCTGGTTAGAAACTAAATGCAGAGAAACATAAACAGTGAAAAATGTGGTCCTAAACTGGGGAAAGAGTTTGTGGACAGGTCTTCAAGTTAAGTTAGAGTTATTTACACGAGATTTTTTTTTACATAGAAGGGAAGATGGAGTGGGGGGGGGGGCTGTGGAAAAGAGAGAAGAGTGGAGATGGTGCTGATGTTTTTGTTTTTTATTGGGGCTGGGCTAAACTCAGTGCAGTGAGTGTTCTGCACGCCATGCATAAAGTATCCTTCCTGGAACACCTTCTTCCTCCTGGTTGGTAGTTCAGTCACTATGACTTCAGGAAGTCACAGAGCTACAAAAATTAAGAGTCTTGTGCTGGCCTTGCCTTGTACAGAGCCTGAACTACAAACTAAGTTTGAACAGCTGCTTGGCCACTGGAAGAGTGGGCAAGGATATGGGATGGAGCAGATGATGCCAGGTCACACATTCAGAGGTGGAGGGAGTGGTAGCTTAATTGGCAGATTGTCACCAAGCAAATGGAGCCTGCAAAGAGCTAAATGTAGACAAGATCAAGGATGTAGGCTTGGCAGAAACAAGCTAGTGACGGCAGCCCCTCATTAAATGTCTGCCTGGAAACTGCAACCTTCACTGCCTATTTGAACATTAAGTCAGCCTCAGTTAACAGCCACTTTTGAATTCCTTTCTGTAGGATTCCACACAACACATGACCACGCAGAGCATTATTTTAACAAATCAAGGTTATTAATGTTTTCACTTCCACAAAATAATAGTCTCTCCCAGTTTTCATATTGCTTGTGGAACCTGAAATGTTCCGTGATTTGCAATGCCTTCAGTGAAGATCGTTGATTAGGGGAGTCTTCAGTCAAATGTAATCTTGCATCATTTTCACCAACTCCAACCTTTTGTCAGTAAACCTGTCCAGAGTGGTCAAACCATACTGAAGGCTACATGCTTTTGTTCCCATGGCACTCAAAGCACAGGGATATACTTAAGCAAACCACTGTTGCAGTTCTCAACACACCTCCTCCAATTGCACTGTCACACTGAGTTTGTCTTTCTGCAGCTATTTGGCATCTCACTATGTTTTGTATGCTGGACTCAGACACAAAAGGGCATGCGAGAGAACAGGCAAGAGACATAACACTGCTCCACGATTCTCTTTACTAGCATGGCCATCCTTTCTTTTTAGAAGGATGCATTGTGGAAGGAATTAGCGATCATCATCTCTGCCATCAAACTAAAGTAAGACATTAAGAGCATATTACAAATTGTGCATGCTTTAGCAATACATCCATACCCCCCCCCATTTCTGCACATGGGGTCAGGGAGTTGCATCATATAGAGCCAACGCTCAGACCACCAGATATAGCAATTGCTACAACAAAGATCTATAGGAGTATGGCAGTCTGATAATGTTAGAAAAAATAGTTTTTTTTCTGCTTTTGCTATATCTCTGGTAATGTCACATGGCCTCTATAAAAAGAGAAGCAATGTACAGTCAGTCACCTTAAGAAAACTGCTGGTTTTAAATGTTCTCTCCGCTTACTGCATTTACTGGTTAGGATGTATTAACCTTCTACAACAGCCAATTTTACAACAAGACAGTACAGTTATTCGAGTTACTTGCCATAACATTACACATTCATATGCTTTTGCAGCAGGATATTACATACAAATTTTGGAAGAACAAGCTGACCCTCACCTTCTTCAATCTTCTATGTATTACTTAAAAAAAATTCTTGAATAAGTATGCTTTCTACTCAAGGTTTTCCTTCATGTGCCTGACACTGGGGATGCATGGGAAAAGTCCTTATACCATTAAGTGGGTGTTTGTTCCTGACGATGTTATTAGCATGTGTTACAGGAAGCTATGCCAGATGAGTTTGCGCTGCTTCATGCACAAACATGCTCCAGGAATGTTCTTGAACATCTATTCCTACACACTAGCAGGCTACAAAACTCTGCTACATTGGGTTGCGTTTTAAATTTCAAAATCCGCCTTCAAACAGGACATAATCATCTTGCAAAATACTCCAGTGTATGATGTAGCACAATGACAAAGTCTGTGAAGTCAAATTCCTGTATTAGCACAGACACAGTAGCAGAGACTGAAAAGAAAGTAGTAAATGACAGCCGTTTCAAAGGTAGCATACTTGTTCATCTGACAGTTCTTTTAACTCTTTTCTCCTTCTCTCTCTTTGCAGATTAACGGCAAAACATCACTTGAGAAAGTCTTTAAGAAATGCTGCAGCGCCATCAAATCACATGTTCAATACAAGAAGCTCTCATTTGTGCAAAGTTTGTTGTTACTATTTCCTTTTGCTGTAATTGTGATTATGTAAAGTGGGCCTTCAAATTATAAAATAAATTCCACTAAAGTAAAATCTAAGTTTAGTTGCTCTGGTGGAACTGCACTTAAAGTAAACTTGTGTTTGCATTTACTGTAGGCTGAGCAGCTGTCCAGCTACTTCCTGATTTCATGTCAATTGACTTAGAATTGTAATGTTGTAATTGCTGGCACAAAACAGTTGGTTTGCACATTTCAACACAAATGCAGCAGTCCGTCAGTCAGACAACAAATGAGTAAATACAGTTCCAGTATAGCAGAGGAAGCACTAAGTTTTCTACCATGGGATAATCACTTCTGGAAAGAAAACTAAGGAAGGGCAAACCATCTCAATGGCATCTCCCCACTGGTAAGTTTAGTGCCAAGATTAATAGTGGTCTTATTTCTGTGCATCTAAAAAAATGAAGAGAACAATGAAGGTAGGAGGGTGGCATTAATGCCAACAAAGATAAAAATCAGGAGGGAAATGTGATAACACTGCAGATGAAGATGCAATGTACTACTGATGAAGAGGCAAGGAATATGATGATGCAATGACTATAATGATGACGTGATGACGACTGAAAAAAATTCTTCATCATTTTCTTAGGGTCTTCATCACAGTCTTCAAAAGACAATCTTCATTATATCATTTTGCCTTCATTGTAATGGAAATCCAATGAAAATTATGAAGCTGCATCATCATCATTCCATCAGTGACATCTTCATCACATCTTCATTTTCATAGATGTACAGAATATTCTAAAAGTTTTACTCCTTTACCAACCCCTTCAACGGGAACAAGCACCATTTCTTTAAATCTACTCGAGATATCCCAATTTTTTTTTTTTTTTGTAATAAAAATCTGTGGTTTTCAGGAAAATCATTGTGTAACAAAGTCACTAAATAATGACATGCATTTCAATTTCAAAGCGTTATATCCTTCAGAAAATGTATACTAATATTTAAAATCTGACCCTATATGTGTGCCTTTGTCCCCCGATTATTTTAGGCTTTGTGCAGATTTCTTGTACTTGGGAGATTAAGCATGGCTATAGACCCACCCACTAAAAACTGTTTGTGCTAACAATTACATCATTACAATTCTAGGTCACATCATGGGAAGAGGAAGTAACTACTGTAAGTAGAGCAGCCATACAAATACAAGTGTACTATATACTTAAGCATGGTTCCACTGTAGTAACAAAAGTAAAAGCTATTTTAAAAATTGAAAAGCACACAAAGCATAACTACAGAAAAAAAAACTGCACGACATACAGAAATATTTGCAAACAATTCATCATCTTAATTGTTTAGTTTGCAATTCATTAGTAAAAACTGTACTTTGACTGCTTACTTCAACAACATACTGCTTAATAAATTTAGTACTTTCAATAAAATATGCTTAATCATTTTGCCTCTTATTTATGTATTTATGGGGTGGGAAAAACACAATAGAGCAGTAATTAAGATTGCTGCTTCACAGCTTGTGGTTCCCCAGTCTGGTACATGTCTTAGCTGCCTTCTCTGAAGGGGTCTGTCTACCCTGTATGCTTTTGCTGGGTTATACCGTTTATTCGTACATCCAGTCATAAAGGTGAACTGGTGATTCTCCAAAATGCTTGTAGTCAGTGCACATGCAATGGTTGTGCATGCATCTTAAAACAAATGGGCATCCTCTCCAGTTTTTCTGCCTTAAAC
Source organism: Protopterus annectens (assembly GCF_019279795.1). Taxonomy (NCBI): domain Eukaryota; kingdom Metazoa; phylum Chordata; order Ceratodontiformes; family Protopteridae; genus Protopterus; species Protopterus annectens. The sequence goes on along the minus strand of NC_056743.1, from coordinate 1,951,629,417 downwards.
CTATAAGTGCCAGGAAAGGCTCCTGCTCCCCCCGGCCTTTACATGGATAAAGCTGGCATAACCGAATGAGTTAATAACTTACTCTTGGACTTTACAGCTTGTTTTACTTAACCCCTATACCCCTGCTGCAAGCTACAGTACACAGATTAATTTCAGCCCCATATCCCACAGAGAAAACGGGGCAGCAAAGTGATGCAATGGACTGGCAATCTTAACTGCAAAACATGCTCTTCTGCTCAAACTACACAAACTCAGTTTTGGACTGAACACTACCCAGTGGTTTAAAAGTCATTTGGAAAACAGAACCATCATCATGTCTGATATAGGTAGAACTCAATATCGGAGGGATCAGGTCTTGCCCTATTATGGTTCTCATTATTTCAGCATGATTTTAAGTTATGACTCACCCCATTATCAACAGGATTAGGATGCAGATGAACTACTATTTTAAATCTGCAAGTAAAAACCTTTCTGGGCTTCAAATGATGTATTGCAGGGCAATTTCAATAATCTGTGCAGACTAATAAATAATCCCAAAAAATCTAGCATTATGCTATTTGCCACTCCTCAAAAACTGGCAAATCTTTCTAAGGGATAACTTAAATAATCCAATACCTAATGTTACACTGCAAACATTTCTAGGAGTCCTCCTTTACCCCGGCTTAACATTCTCAAAACAAAGACAGTAAAGTCACTTTCACAACTGAAATGTTGCCATAAAATTTCACAGCTATTATCTCCAACTGCAAGGCGCACTGCAAGTAGAAATGTCCTCATTACTACTGACAGCACCATTCAGGATTACAGGAGGAATTTGGCAAGGCTGTCCCCCCCTCTACCCTTCTTTTTGAATTGTATTTGGGGCCTCTGATCACCAGTTTGCAGTGATCATCATTATAGGAATTTAAGAGAAGATGGGGAGGGAGTCAAGATTGTATTACATGTGGATGATCTCGATTACATGGCAGATCGAAACAGACATATGGTTTATTGATAGATATTCTGAATAAATGTGGAGCCATTTGCAGGACACGCGGTTAATAAAGTGGAACTGAAATCACACACAATAAGTGGACCTGTAACAGGTTCTTCCAGGGATTTGGGGGAAGAAAGGGTGACATACCTTGGTAAAGTTATCTCTTACTGCCCAGACAAAACAATAAAAATTTCATACAGTGAGGTGAAGGAAGAAATTACAGCTAAATTTAAGCACTGGATTTAGATCAAAAGGTTCAAGCAATACAGATTAAAATCTTACCCCCACTACTACTAAACGTGGTTCAAGCCCCTACCACTGGGCCACAGAATTTTGTTCTTTGAGAGCTTAGGAACACTACAGTAGGATTCATATGGGACAACACCAGACTCCGTATATAGTGTAGGATTGCTTTGCTGAGAACGAGAATCCCAGAACCTATAGTTACTGGAAGGCCTCACAACCGAGGATTATTCAGTCCATGGAGGAGCAGACCAGAAATAGCTAGATGGGTCCAAATAAGATGAACAGTTAGGATTATATCCAGTTAGTATTTTGTAGCATAAGTAAAAAGAGGTAATTTCCCAGAGATCTGGAAGGCAGTGGCTGATGCGCACTGTTGGAGAACAGATTAGACAGTGTTAGAGGACAAGACAGGCAGGCACAGACTTCAGTGGAGGTCAGCAGCTATAAAGATGAGACAGCATCAAAGGACTGGTTAAGGCAATGCTCAGACCTATTACATTGGTCTCAACCACAAATCTCAGTGGTATTGGTCACCTAGGAAATGTTTAAAGAAATAATGGGTCCCTATGAGCACAAATACCTAAACTAGAGGACACGCAAGCTATTCACAGGCAACTTGGCAGAATATGCTGGAAAACTTGTATAAAAGACAACCAGCGGGTAAAATTCCTGTGGGAACTGTAAAATCCCGATTGGCCGTCTAGACTAAAAATTGAGAACTCAGATGAGATGCCAGCAAAAGCATGATTTTTGGTAAAAAAGGGAAAGAGAATTAAACATTAGGATTCCATAGAATAAGTGGAAGGAGATGCATTTAATCAGGAGCACAGCAACATAAGCTACACAATTTTGCATGTTTGCCTGGACGTACCTGCTTAAATAATATTTGCACCCAAAGTAGACCAGCAAAAAACATATCCATCAGTAACACGGGACTACTGAAGATGTGTAGACTATGTAAACATGCACTTCGGGCTACAACTTTTGGGACTGCCCTAAATTACTGGAATTTAGAGAGTGCTTACTGGAAATGACACATTAGTTATGGCCACACATAGGGGACACAAGAAAGGTCTTTTTATTGGTGTCACCAAACAGAAGAGGAACTGGCAGCAGACAGAGAGGGACTTTATGAGCGCTATCCTGATGGCAGCAAAAAAGCTATTACACACAAATGGAAGCAAGTAAGCCACACAATAAACAGAGGCAGCACAAGGTATACTAAAGGAAATCCATGAACTGCAATGTCTCCCTCACTGAGATGGAAACAATAAGTGTCATGAGAAAGTGGGCTATCTGGTTTAAAGGGATGGGCAATACATAAATAAAAGACATAACATATGGGAAATGAAAAGTTCTAACATTACAAGACAAGCTCCCCCCAAAAATAATTAAAATGGGGGCTCAATACTCAAATCCAGGAACTGCACATATGCCTCTACACTCTAAGAAGAGTATTAACCAGCTTAAGTCCTGAGCAAGTGAGCCAGATGCATAATTTGACAATTTTACAATGCATTTACTATTAATCCAGAGTACGCAAGTGCTTACATGGCACCAGATAAAACTGACATCTCAGAATGTTTAACAATTGATGTAAAATAGTTTCATAGAATTTGGTTATAAAAATATATTTTTGGTGTTTAAATGTTGATACATACACAAAAAAAAAAAAAAAAAAGTCCACATCCAAACACGAGTACATCCTACCTTTGTTAGCATTTCACATTAGCAGTAACACACAAGCTGATGGTACTAGAAAACAAAAGGTGTTGTTTTGTATTTTAAAGACAAGCATACCCACCACTGCGATCTCAAAGAAATGTAACTGGCTACTGGTTACTAGCCAAGCTACTGTGCTACTTAATGCGGAGCTCAAAATATTCATAAAGGGTCACTGTCCTCATTTAAAAATCACCCTTACAAATAAGAGAAGCATGGTGGAAACCAAGAGGATGGTGTTATTTCGACGGGACCATGTTCTGGCACTACCATGAGGGAAAGTGCCTTCCCTTAAACTCAGGCCAGCAAAACAGAACAAAAACTACCCAAAGAAATACATTCTCATATAAACACTGGATGGCTTCAAAGCTAAACTGAAGGAAATCTACTAGAATAAAATGGAAACACTTTATAATCTCAAAATACTGAAATGTCGAATTTCAGAATCTCAAGACTATAAAGTCGAAGTTTTGAAATAGCGAAAGTGCATAATCGCAAATTCAAATATTTCAAATACGCAGTTATGGCTTTACACTACATAATGTCCAAGGTTGGATGGTGTGCGGTGCCGTGTGTGGACTTGGGTGTAATGTCAGGTGAGTGAGTGTTTTGTAAGGGTTTTGGGTGGGAGTTTGACTGTGGTGTGATGTGTGCGAGAGAGAGAGAGACTGTAGAATGTGTGTGTGAGTTTGCTTTTGTTTGTGGTTTGTGCAATCTCGGAGAGGCTTGCCCCTCTTTATTTGTGAATGTGTTTTGGTTATTTTGTGGTGTGGGTGTTGTGGTATATGTGAGGTCTGGTGTATGCTGTGTGTTCGATGTTTTAAATTTCACGGTTTTGGGCTTTCGATGTTGTGTGGATTCGATTTCATGGTCTTGAAAAACTGAAATTCGAGATTTCAGTCTTTTGAGATTATGAAGCGAATCCGAATAAACTGCCTGTAATTGCTTTTGCAACACTTGAAATGATGTAGGTTTGTAAGACTTACAGTAAGTGGAATGTTTATAGGTCAATACTAGGCTGATGATCTGGACAACCATTAGTAGCCCCAGCCACAATTCCCAAAATTGTAAGTACCCATTGATACGACTAATTTATACTTGGTTTCAATCCCCCCCATGCACTCTACTGTTGGGGAAAGGGCCCCCATTACCAACTGATCCCCCATCCTCTTTGCTGGTGGGTGAAGGGCTTCCATTACCAACTGATCCCCCATGCATTTTGCTGGTGGGGGAGCAATACAGGAACAGACAAAGGCACTGGAAAGTGCAAGGAGTACTGGTGCTGGTCTGTGCTCATTTCCAAAAGGGACACGGGCCAGTAGGAGAATCCTCACCCATTTATCACAGAGTAGCATGCAGGTTTCTCTACTAGGGAATCATAGCATGTGTGTACGAGTATATCTAAGCATGTTCAACCCCCCACGACAGGCAGGGTGGGCCCCTTTATTCCTCTGTCACCCTGACACTTCTAGTACACCTGAAGCACCATGCAACTGTGGTCACCTAGGTCATACTCAAGGTTTTATCCCTCTGTGCTACAGATAGCTAGATTAGGGCTTTTTTCAAGGGATCCCAAGGTGGTACTCATACTGGCTAGGGACAGTAAAGAATACTGTGCTTTTCTCAAGGGATCCCAAGGTGGTACTCGTACTGGATAGGGACAGTAAAGGATACTGTGCTTTTCTCAAGGGATCCCAAGGTGGCACTCATACTGGCTAGGGACAGTAAAGAATACTGTGCTTTTCTCAAGGGATCCCAAGGTGGTACTCATACTGGCTAGGGACAGTAAAGAATACTGTGCATTTTTCAAGGGATCCCAAGGTGGTACTCATACTGGCTAGGGACAGTAAAGAATACTGTGCTTTTCTCAAGGGATCCCAAGGTGGTACTCCTACTGGCTAGGGACAGTAAAGAATACTGTGCTTTTCTCAAGGGATCCCAAGGTGGTACTCATACTGGCTAGGGACAGTAAAGAATACTGTGCTTTTCTCAAGGGATCCCAAGGTGGTACTCCTACTGGCTAGGGACAGTAAAGAATACTGTGCTTTTCTCAAGGGATCCCAAGGAGGTACTCATACTGGCTAGGGACAGTAAAGAATACTGTGCTTTTTTCAAGGGATCCCAAGGTGGTACTCGTACTGGCTAGGGACAGTAAAGAATACTGTGCTTTTCTCAAGGGATCCCAAGGTGGTACTCGTACTGGATAGGGACAGTAAAGAATACTGTGCTTTTCTCAAGGGATCCCAAGGTGGTACTCCTACTGGATAGGGACAGTAAAGAATACTGTGCTTTTCTCAAGGGATCCCAAGGTGGTACTCATACTGGCTAGGGGCAGTAAAGAATACTGTGCAAGTCCCCTGCTGTTTGAATTCATAAAACAACTTTTACAAAATTACACATAGTTTGCTAAAGTTGCTTAAGTAAATATAAAATGCATTAAATTGTTTGGCTAAATGACCATCTTGTACAGACTGGCATACTCAGAGAGACAGATAAGAAAGCGGAAAACCTACTGTCCAGGGAAAACTAGGCAAGACCTCCTCCTTTAAATATACTACTTTAATTATTAACAATGAATGTAGCACTTCTGTGTAGAAGTGGATATTCATGTTAGGGAAGTGAACTTTACATTGTTACATCAGACTGGAGGGTTACAAGTAGTTTGACACAGAAGTGGTTACATGCCAGTATACAAAAATGTGAAGAGATTGACTGCAAAGGTCCCCTCTCCAAGGCAAGGCATTGATGAGAACAGGTAAATGAGGATATGCTTTAACATCTTTCCTATGAGTAGGGATCATTTTAAAACTTTAAAAATGTCCACAGCTTAAGCCGGGGGGGGGGGGGGGGTTCACGTGTACAAATTGCACACCACGAGTGCTTAAGAAAGAAGTGGGAAATGAATGTGACATGATGTGAGAACACCAGTCTAAATACATGATACAGTGGGTTTATCACAATTTCAGCTTTTTAAGATGTCCTTCCTTTTCATTGTTGCAGTACTCATAATACTAGGGAATCCCCTGCCTAGGGCAGCCCAACATCTAGCCAGTATACCAAAGCCTTGGATTGCTTTAAGGTATGCTGTACATCACACTTATGCTTCTTGTGTAGCATAGGGCATAAAGGCGATGTCAGGCCATACCATCCTCTGAACTTCTTTGCCACTAGTTCAAATGCCATCTTTTGATAGTCTGAACACCTATGTTCTGTTGCTGGTTTCACCTGAGCCATTGCAGATAAGGGCCCATTGGGGTTCCTTTTTACTTGCCTTTTTCTTTTGTTGCTTGTGAGGTTTCATGTTGTCCAAGAAGGGTAAATGCCAGTGTGGGAGACAGATTTCCCATAAAGACTGCCACGAACAGTGTCTGTTTTACCTTGCCACTTCACATGACCATACGTACTGTTCCATCTGTCAGGCTTTTGCACCCACAACCTTACAAATTGACTTTCTTCTTCAGCACTGTGTCTAGAGTATGAGAGTCTTAAACTTCTCACAAAAGATTTGATGGAGGGAACTTCCCGCTCCAAGGGTCAGCCATCAGGGAATAAGGCTAAGAAGGCTAGGCTGGAATCTTCCACTGTTCAGCCTCCGCCGGACATCTCTCCAGAGGTGAGTGAATGCCCGGAGGTTTGCCCGACTTTGTCATTGGATTCCTGTGCTGTTTCCAGGTTGGAGGCCGGTGGGGATCAGACTTTTAGCATGTCGGAGGAGGCTTTGCAGACATCCATTTTGGACGTAGAGGAGGAACCACGGTTGATCATTTCTGAGAGGCCTAGGGAGGTTCCTCAGATTTTAGTCAAAGTCATCCTTACTACTATTATTGAAAGCCCTTCTGGGTCAGAGCCTTCCAAATTTTATAAGGCAGACGCCCCTTCAAAGAAAAAACAAGAGACTAAACAGATTTCTCCTGCTCCCAAGGATCCACAGAGTGAATATTCACTCAGGGTTTGTTTAGTGCTTTGTTTTTACTGAAACCTCCTCAGGGAGTGTGTTCCAGTCAGCCCTTAGCTACAATCCCCCTGCTATCCACTTACAAGGTCACTTATGTTGAAGTGTCACTGCTTGAATAGCCCCGATCCATGATGGGTAAGCAGGAGAGATACCAGAGGGAAAAATTAGCAGAAGGAAGGGTTCAAGGATACAGTTTATGATAACTCCAACAGGCTATCAAAATAAAAGGGAATCTTGAATTTAAATATTAAAATCCCTTAGTGTGACATCTACCTTGTAATCCACTGTATTGTCAGTTTGTTTATTTTCTGTTCCATTTTATTTATATCCTCATTTAAGTGTGTGAACATCTATAGAGTTGGACATTAATGGGCAGTAGAAACTATGGGCAGTAGAAACTATGCATTAAAATTTGACCATGTGCTTCTAGTAAACCTTAATTGATAAATAATGGATCCCAGGGAAAATTTTCGGAGAGTCTAAAAATAATTTTGCCAATGAAAGTGTTTCTAAGAGTGCCATGAAATGATATGATAAAGACAATACCAGAAGAACCTTTTGATTTTATTGGACACTTCAGCCTTTTGTCCACACTAAAATCATGCATCCTCCTTCAGAACATAAAACTTAGAGCAATTGGCCATTTTATACAAACAAAACCAAACATGGTTCCTGATTATCAATAATTTTCTGGTGCGATATACTTAAAACAGTAATTCCTCTAATAGTTAGTAAAACAAATGTTATACTATACAAAAATATTTAACTTATAAAACAAACATTAAGTCTCCTACAAGCCTATAATCCTCCGATCCATTTCTAATGAATTTACTGCACATCAGCAAGTCAAATGCCATCAGAAATACTCAGTCTAAGGATCTAAACCTCTTCTTAAACATCAACAGAACAGTTTGGAGGGACAGGTATATTTTGCAGAGGATAATGCTGCCAAGGAACAGAGTCCCAATCCACATAAAACAAAGTTCATCCCATGCATGTGTCCCCTCAAATTACTCATGGTAAGAACCCAGTTATTCTTATTAGATGCAATATACAATTCTTCATCATGAGATGGGTAAAGCCCATAGTCAGAAATAAGGCATGGGCAACATGGCGTTCTACAAAAGACCCTATAAACCAAACCAAATTTAGAAAACTAAGAAAGGAGACAAAAATGAGGTATTCTATTAGATAAAAAAAATACTACCTCCATCTCCAACAAGGGAACCAAAATAACCCCCCAAAATTCTGGGCAGGGATGAATAAATTACTGCACCCAGGACAAACCACCACTCCCACCTCCCTCAGCCTCTACTGATAGTAACACCTTCTTTACTGAAACCATCCAAGCCCTTGCTAGCCAAATACCCCTTAACTCCTCTAACCTACTGGATAGCACTCCCAGCTCCCAGCCCTCCTTTAGCTTCCAACCAGTCTCTACATCTTTCATTCGTTCACTATTCAAAAAATTAAAACCTACTATCCTAGCTGCAGACCTTCTCCCAGACGAATATTTGCAAAAAGCTGCTGATACCATAGCGTACCCAGTTTCCATTCTAATTAAAATCGGTCCATCAGAAGCCTCAGTCCCCTCGATCTGGAAAATATCTTGTGCCATACCCCTCCATAAAGGTGGCAACTCTACAGAGTTATCCAATTATAGACTCATAGCCATCTTATCACTTCTGGCAAAAATAATGGAAAAATGCATCCATAAACAACTCCTGTACTTTCTAACCCAAAACAACCTATTGGCTAACTCCCAGCATGGCTTCAGGCCATATCGCAGTACCACCACAGTTCTCCTCACCTTCTCTAATGCTATAAAACTATAACGGGAACAACACGTTATCTTCAGCCCTTTTCTTAGATCGGTCCAAGGCTTTTGACATGGTTAATCACCATCTTCTCATCAACACCCTGGCAACAATGTCCCTAGGCAATCACTCTCTCTCCCATGGTTTGAATCCTACATGAACAATAGACTGGCAGAACAAACTCTCAAACATCCTACCAAACACTCCAGGTGTCCCACAGGGGTCTATCTTTATCTTGGGACCAGTCCTGTTTTCCATTTTTATCAATGACCTCCACAAAGTCATCCCTGAAGCCATCTGCATTCAATATGCAGACAACTCAAACATTGATCTGCACTGGCACCTTGCAAACATAGCTGCTATCAATAACTAAGAGTACTTTCAACCTAGTAAAGAACTAACTTGCTGCTCGCTGTCCGATTCCAAATCCTAATAAAACAAAACTTCTACTTTTCACCCCCACGCAAAGATCCACTGCATTCTCCCTCTCCAGTAAGGCTAATAATGGTACCATAATCTCTCCAGATGCCCATACAAAACTGCCAGGAGTTATTATAGACAACAATCTCAAGTTTGATGTGCACATCAACAAAACAATCAAAACCATTAACAGAAAACTGGGCTCACTACATAGGATAAAGCCATTCCTTACCCCATATGCTAGGACTTCCACTACCTGCTCCCACCTACTCTACACTCTACTATGCTCCCTTTTTACTTGCCAGCTTAAATAAAACTGATCTTAAACTCTCAAGCTGCTATAACAACATAGCAAGACTTGCAACTTGTCTACCCTATAGAACACATCATTGTAAAAAATCTAAAATTATCGGGTTCCTAAGATCGCACTGTGGGATCACAGTACAGTGAGGTTTGTAATATTTGCCCTTTCCTCACTGTAGTGCGATCTTGGAGTTGGAATACATATTTAGCGGGTGGGGGGGGCACAGTCCCCCATAATACAAGCTTCGAAATGCTGCCATTTCGAAGTTTTGATGGTTCAATTATGTTATTTTTCGATAATGTTATATGAACCCAAATTATATCAGATGGCTACAGCTTCCCAGGCAGATTCAGTATAATCAACTCACTGACTCACAAAGCACTTAAACCAACCAGATAATACACCTGCCCTGAAAAACATCTTCTATCCCCACTCCAACTCCAGGTCACTCCGGTCATTAACAGACTATTTGTGCAAACCATCAAATCCAACAGCTCATCTGGCGACTCCCTGTTCACCAACTCTGCTGGCAAAATTTGGAATTCTCTTCCTGCTAAAATTACCCTAGATACCACCCTATCTCAATTTAAAAAAGCTCTCAAGGAGTATTTCAAGTCTCAATGGATATGTCCCTGCTCCAAGCCTGACAATCTTTATGCATACTAGTGTACTAGTTCCATGTCTGTAAGTGGTACTCAATTATCTTTAAGCCAGTTTAGAAGATTGTTACTGTACAAATTTAACTGGGACTATAAAATGTGTTATATCTGTATAAATTTAACTAGACTGTAAAATGTGTTATATATGTATAATGTTATGATGACTCCGGATCTACATGTACATTATAAGGATTGTATATGAAACCACCTTTGGAGCTTTTCTCCCCAGGCCTCTGCAGAAAATGGACATATATCCAGACCATCCTGGTCAACAAATGTAAAATAAAAAATAAAATAAAAATAAAGAACTAACCAAATGGTACAGGTTATTTGAGCACAAAAAGGGAAACTGGCTAGGCTTAAATGGCCCCCAAGGAAACCTAGCCTAGTACTTGCCTGTAAATAAGTATTATATTAAAATAACAGTATTATTAATCAAGCAGTGAAATTCCTTATTTTACTTGAGACCTTAAACCTTTACAATATACCTGATGTTTAAATGTAGATTTAATTACCACAGGTGGCTTGCCAAATATGTCAATTCTTTATTTTTAAGGGAGATCCCCTTCATCTAGTACAGAAACCGAAAATAACACTTTGTAGAATGGCCTAATAAAACTTTTTTTCTCTTACTGCATATTTGACTGATTATTGCAAATTAGGATCAGTCACTGAATCTCACACTGACACAAATGCTCTCCAAGAGGAGCTGACAGACAAAACAACTGGTTTCAAGAGCCATGGACTAACACTAAATGCCAAGAAATGCATAATAGTACCCTTAAAGCTGGCCCAGTAATCAGGGACTTGGGGACACACACAGACAGTAATCTAGCCTTTGACTATAATGTGTCTACAGTGGGGAGGAAATCATTCTATATTACACAACTTATAAACAAAGGTATGGCATTTAAAGTCCAAAGAAGTCATTGTTCCACTGTATTTGTCAATCAGACCAGTCCTTGAGTACAATACTCCCTTTGGTACGTACCTAACCAGGCATATCCGACAACTGGAACGTCCACACCAGGCATATCCAACAACTGGAACGTCCACAGAGGTTCTTCACTAAAAGAGTGCAGGGTGCAAGTAAAATGTCCTATGCAAGATGCCTCAAGGCCCTATCCCTGTATTCCGTCTCCTATAGGCTTTTGAGGGGAGATCTATGCCCGGCATACAGGGCATTGTCAGACCCCACTCTGATGGACCTCCTGCATATCCACAAAACAAACAGCACCAGAATTACCCATTCTAGAGACTTAAACCTTGCCTGTGATTATAAACATGTCCTGCTGGAGAGATAAGTAAGTATCCCAGAGACTACCCCATCTATGGAACAGGCTCCCCATCAATGTGAAGCCGAGTGGCTCTCTAACCCAATTCAAGAGCAAGTTGGACAACTGGATGGGAAACCGGAAATTCATCCCTGGTTTGGCAACTAGGTCGCTAATGGACACAGGTAACCTGTAAATGGCTGATCTCCCAAACCCCTGCTTACACTTATCAAGGGTATCAGAACTTGTCAGAGATTTGGGATGCATGGCTAGGTTTAAAAAGGACCCGGTGGTCGTTAGCCTAGTAAACACATATGAACCTATGTGGCCTATAAAAGCACAAGTACCATCCATAACAGCTTCCTACTTGTGTTAGGTACATTGTTGAGCCAATGGACATGCCTCTCAACCTCTGACAGCAAGAAATATGGACACAGTATTGAATAATGTGGAGAAAAAGGCCCCAAAATAGGGATGACTTTTGAATATTGCTCTTACAATTATAGAAAGTTGATAGAACAGGTTTTGCTTTTGCATGAATTTTCTTCTGACTTTAATCCTCAGTAATTTGCAATAGATTGGCCAGAAAACAAAACTTTATGAGGAACAGACTGAAAATACAAAGCAAAAATCTGGACATTCTGTGAAAATCTGGGCAGCTGACAGGTATGGACATACTACTGAGGGTCAATGTAACACCAGGACCAATATTAATATAAAGGCACGACAAAAAAAAAAAAAACACATGCAAGTGCTCTTCGGTCAGTTATTAAACTTACACCTTTATAAGATAATTTGCAAATGGGCTTGAAAAGATATCCCTGACTAAACAAGGTCTTATGTACTTCTTTCCACAATACAGCTGGTTGCCCCACAACACTTTCCAGTCACTCAGTGCTTTTCTAACTTGAACAATGACCATGTTTACAAATGGGAAGTGGTGTATAATCTCGCTTTTCTGCATTTGAACATTTATTATATTCTTGTTTGCCCATCGCTCTTCCATTTGTTTAATTTCTTACATCATCAACTATGCTTTCAAAAATGTATACTCCCTTCAACCGCCTATAATGTATACTCCCTTCAACCGCCTATAAATTGTCATAACAATAACAATAATTTTCTACTATTATTTCAAATAAGTAGACCATGTAGTTATTTCTCTTTCCTTTGAGTTTCAGTGGTGCAACAGACAGCATACCTGCCTCTAGTGCAGAAGGCTGTCGGTTGTATTCCCACACAAATTGCTAACACTGAAATACAGCATGTGTGGGAAGTGCTACTGTACACCCGAGTGTGTCATCCTTTGATAAGCAGTTAAACCAAGGTCCCATTAAGCCATGGGTTAAAACCCAATACCAAGAAATGCATTACAGTACCTTCTGGGAAGTCTGCTATGTCAGGCAAAGTACAGTTTTGTACCTACCATAAATGTAGATGTTCGAAGATCCACATTGCTGCAGTCCTGACACTAGGGTAGTCCGCTGTCCCAGTCGGCCCGAATACCAAAGTATAAGGCTGACGTCGGTCAAGGCGCATTAGTCTGACGTCAGGACGTCAGGGTACAAATGCGCATGACCGACGTCATTTCCTCAGTCTTTTCTTGCCCCAGATGTCAGAAGACCCTAAAAAGATAAGGCCAAACCAAAAAACAACAACACACCAAACCCCCTGTACCAAATATATGTACAATATATACAAAGTCAGAAAGGTACAATCCTACCCACACAACCACCCCTAAACACAGAGGGAAGGAGGGTAAATTGGACTGCAGCAATGTGGATCTTGAACATCTACATTTATGGTAGGTACAAAACTGTACTATGTTCTTCATCTCACATTGCTGCAGTCCTGACACTTGGGTAGAATCCCAAAGCAGAGGTAAGGGAGGATGGCAAATCACAAAGAAGCAGGAGCTGACAACATGCCCTGTAAAATAGCAGTGGCAAAACCAGCCCTAGATTTAGAGTAGAGAGGAAGGTGGTAATGCTTAGAGAAGGTATGCACTGAACTCCAAGTAGCTGCCTCCAAAATATCCTTAGTTGCCACCCCTTAGAAATGCTGTTGAAGTGGCAGTAGCCCTAGTGGAATGAGGCCTAATCCCAGCTGGAATCTCCTTGCCATGATGGGAGTAACAGAAAGTAATGCAAAACCCAATCCACTTAGAAATAGTTTGTTTTGACACAGGCTTACCCTGAGAACACAAAGCAAAAGAAACAAACAACTGCTGAGACTGCCTAAAATCCTTAGTCCTGCTTAAATAATAACGTAATTGCCTGTGTACATCTAAAGTGTGCAAAATCTTTTCCCCTTATTTTGGGGATTTGCATAAAAGGTAGGCAAATGAATAGTTTGGTTTAAAGCCACACTAGAAACCACTTTAGGCATAAAGGAAGGATTAGTGCGTAAAGATACCCTATCCTTATGAAAAATCAGGAAAGGCTCAACCGCCATAAGGGCCTGCAATTCAGACACCCTTCTTGCAGAGGTAATGGCTAACAAAAAGCAGTCTTCCATGACAAATATTTCAATTCAGCAGTAGCTGCAGGCTCAAAAGGTTGTAGAGTGAGTTTCTCCAACACAAAATTGAGGTCCCAAGCAGGAGTAGGAGCTCTACGTGGGGTCTTGTATTCTTTGCCCCTCTAAGAAATTGCTTGAACAAAGGATGAGAAAACAATGGTGGGTCACAATCATAGTGAGCTGAAATTGCTGCAGCATGAATCTTAATGGAAGAGAAAGACAAACCTTTGTCCAATAACTCAGTAAGATATTGAAGAGCCACACTCAAATTTGGCTCAGAAACATCCAAATCCTTTGCTGCACACCAAAATAAAAATCTCTTCCATTTTCCTGCGTACACTTTCCTTGTACTAGGTCTTCTGGCTTCCATAATCACATTCAAAACTTGTTGAGGAAGTTGAGACCTGCTATGGTTCAAAACAGAATATGCCAGGCTGTTAGATGAAGAGAGTGAAGCTTGACATTGAGTAGATGCCCGTCCTTCTGAGACAATAGGTGTGGAATCAAAGGTAAGGGCCATGGAGGCTTCCTTACCAGACTCCTCAGTAATGGGTACCAGTGCTGCCGAGGCCAATCTGGAGCTATTAAAATCATCCTTGGCTTGTCTTGTCTGACCTTTAGGAGTACCTTTGGGAGGAGAGGCAGAGGTGGAAAGGCATACACATGAAGATTTTTCCAACTGAAAGAAAGAGCATCCACTTTCCAGGCTGTGTGATGAAACCTTTTCGTGCAAAACTTTGGCAGCTGGTGGTTTAGTGGAGAAGCGAACAGATCTATGTCTGGAGTTCCCCAGGACACTGTCAATGTCTGAAATACATGAAGATCCAGTTTCCACTCGTGGGGATCCATGATTTGCCTGCTTAACACATCTGCTAAGGAGTTCTGTGCTCCTGGCAGAAACCTTGCTTGAAGATTCAGTTGCAAGCTTAACGCAGTCTCCCACAAAATCATTGCTTGCCTGCATAGAGGATAAGAATGTGTTCCCCTTGTTTGTTGATGTACCACATGACAGTTGTGTTGTCTGTTAGAATCAACACCTGCCCTGGAAGAAGTAAATCCTTGAAAGCCAGTAATGCAAACTGGACTGCTAACATCTCCTTCATGTTGATATGTAAATGCTGCAGTCTGGCAGGCCACTTGTCTTGTATCCATTTTCCATTCAGATGAGCTCCCCAAGCTGTGTCTGAGGCATCTGTCGTTAGAATCTGACTCGCCTCTGGCCGGGTCACAGAGAGTCCCTTGTTTAGGTGACATTCCTGAGCCCACCACAAAAATTCCTTTTGAATGCAAGGTATTATTTGAATGACAGTGTCCAAATCCTGGCAGTGCTGTGTCCATACATTTTTGAGATACCATTGTAGCTTCCTCATATGCAGTTTGGCATTGGGAAGTACCAGAATACAAGATGCCATGAACCCTAAGGCTTGAAGGACTGTCCTTGCAGTCAGCCCGGACTGATGAGATAGTTGATGGAAGTAAAGAGAAAGATTCTTTTGTTTGTCCGGGGTTAAAAAGGCCATCTGGGTTGCTGTATTCAGTCTCACACCCAGAAAGCACATGTCTTGAGAAGGTACTAGACTGGACTTTATTTCGTTCACAGAATACCCTAGGCATCTTAGCACTGCTATCACATATTCCAAATGCTGAAGAAGCACGTCCCTTCCTTGAGCCAGAAGCAGGCAATCGTCCAAATAAGGATAGATTTGTATTCCTTTTAGCCTGAAGAAAGCTATCACTGGAGCCAGAACCTTTGTGAATACTCTGGGCAGTAGATAAGCCAAAGGGCAATGCAGAGAACTGATAATGAGAATTCCCAGCTCGAAAACGCAGATACTTCCTGCAAATTAGTCTGATAGGAACATGAAGGTAAGCTTCCTTGAGATCCAAAGTTACCATCCAGTGATCTTTGCCCAGCAGAGGTAAAAGCTGTTGTAACGTCAACATTTTGAACTTGGGAATGTCCAGATAAGTGTTGAGGATAGACAGATCCAAAATTGGTCTCCACGTGTTCCCCTTTTTGGTACTAGGAACAGGCGAGAATAAAATCCTAGGCCCCTTTCTGGCACAGGAACCGGCTGAATGGCCCCTATTTGGAGCAACAGAGAAATTTGCCTGTGAGCCTCTTTCCTTTGTTGAGGAGGAATGTCTGGCATGCCTTTGAAAGGAGGCAAGGTATGGAAATAAAACCTGTAACCGTGGTGAATGATATCCAATACCCATCTGTCTTGGGTAATTAAACTCCAGTTTTCTTTGAAAAGTGCCAACCTTCCTCCCAAAGGTGCTGCCAGACGAGAAGATTCTGGCAGCTGAAAAGGCAGGTCATTGGGTCTGTTTACGAAAGGACTGACCCCTGCCCTCACCAGAAGACTGAGCAGGAGAACTCCCTGTTCTAGGCCTAAAAGAACTTTGAGCTCTGCCCCTACCACGTCTAGACCTACCCCTAGACTGGGAATCATAAGCAGGATATGTCCAACCCTTGGTAGGCCAATTTCTACTAAACTTCGGAGGCTGAACCTGCAAAAAATCTTTAACAGTCTGCATAGACTTACCCTTGTCTTCCATTTTCTTTAGAACTGCTTCCACAGGCGAACCAAACAACACATCAGATTGTAAAGGAGCATCTAAAATCCTTGTCTTCACATGCTCAGCTAAATTCTGATCCCTAAGCCAGGCGTGCCTGCGAAGAACCGAACCAGTGGCAGCCACCCTCGAAGAGGCCTGCACAGCATCAAAACCACATTGCAAAGAATGCTTACCCACCTGTTCAGAAACATGAACTAAATCCTGCAACTCTTTACACTCAATACCTTCCGCCAAAGCATCTACCTTAGACTTTAATTGTGAAAGGAGATAATTTTGGTATTTCAACATGTGAAACTGGCAATTCAAAGCTCTCATGGCCAAAGTGGAAGAAGTATACACTTTCTTTCCCCATCTATCCAAAGCCCTTGCCTCTTTATCAGGAGGAACAGGATTTTTAACAACAGAAGCCTTAACACCTTTAGGCCCCTGAGAAACAGTTTCTGGGTCTGCCCTAGGACTCTTAAAAAGATACTTATGAGCTTCAGGCACCCTATAATATCTATCCGGTTTAACTGGAGCAGGAGGCAAAGAATCAGGGTTCAGAGAAGCCACTGCAAAAACATCCTCCACCACATCCAGAACAGGAGGTATAGCTAAAGGCCTATGCTGGGGTAGAAACAAAAATTCCCTAAGCCTTTTCCTGGAATCAGAGAAATCCTGACCTTCCCATTTAAAATGCTCCCTCATGGAATGAAGAGTCTCTGAAAATGAAAAATCCTCAGGAGGAGAAGCAGAAGGAGTAGAATCATCTACATCAGAATCAGAGTAAGGGGAATACTCCTGCAAGTCTTCAGCCGAAGACTCAGAAGCATCCGAACACTGCTCAAAACTCCCAAGCTCAGGTTCCACCCTAGGCCTCTTATCAGGAGGGGGCATAGAACCTCTAATCATTGTAATCAAATCTTCTGCCATCTTAAGCATATGCTTCTTAGGTACAGACCCTGAAGAACTAGGGGTAACACCTGAAACAAAACCTGGCCTGCCCCTGGGAGAAGCCTTGGAAACAGCAGGGGAGGGCCTAACCACCTTAGGAAGGGAGGGAAGAACAGCTACCTGAGAAGCCCCTTCCGCCTGGCCTACCTCCTGAGAGGTAACATCTTGCAGTAATAAAGTCTCTCCCTGGGATTCCAAAGAAATTTCTGGCTGAACCTCTGGCTACACCGAGCCCTCTAAAGAACTGACGTCCGGTACGGACGGTTCTTCCAGCCTAGGCTTTGTTGTTTTGTCCTTGCGCTTTTTCGACGAAGCGGGCATCGGAGCATCCGACGGCATTTTATAATTACACCGCTTCCCAAAAACTAACCTGGCACAATCTAATCTTCTCTTTATAGTGCGTTTGTTAAATCTAGCACAAGAGCGACAGCCAACAACGTCGTGCTCAGGCCCTAAGCAAGGTATACACAAGGTATGGTAATCCCTATGAGGTATCTGTTTCCCACAAGAAATACAGTTATTCACTTTTTCTGACATCCGGTAAAATACTGAGGCAAGAAAAAACCAAAATATTCCCCAACGGGGTACTTAGCCAACTTGGATTCGGTCTGAAACTCCGACTTCGGAAAATCTCAGAACGCCAACCTGCACTTGCAAAACTGCTTCTGCATCGGACCATGCGGCAAAAAAGACTGAGGAAATGACGTCGGTCATGCGCATTTGTACCCTGACGTCAGACTAATGCGCCTTGACCGACGTCAGCCTTATACTTTGGTATTCGGGCCGACTGGGACAGCGGACTACCCTAGTGTCAGGACTGCAGCAATGTGAGATGAAGAACATCTATGATTTCTATAAAACACCCTTAAAGGTTGATTAACTAAACAGGGATCTGGGAAATCATGTAGACAGTAACCTAGCCTTTGATCAGTATGTATCCAAGGTAATAAGAAAATCCTTCTATGCTGCTCAACTTATAAGCAAGGGCATGGCATCTAGGTCCAGAGAGATCATTCCAGTCTACTTGGCCCTCAACAGGCCAGTAAAAGTACAATGCCCCCTTTGCTATGTACCTGACCAGACATGCAGCAAATGGAACATCCACAAAGTTTCCTTACAAAAAGGATACGAAGGAGTAAACAATGTCCTACTCTGATCACCACAAAACTGTGTCCCTTTACTCAGTATCACACAGACAGCTGAGAGGTGATACTTGGCTGGCACACAAGGTATCCCTGGACCTGGTTTTGAGGAATCTTTTGCATATCTGCAAAACAAACAGCATCAGAACTACTAGATTAAAAGACTTAATCTTGCACTTTACATAAACGGGACATGTTAGAGAGACAGACATGTTTCTCAGAGAATTCTCATTCTCTGGAACAGGCTCCTCATCCATGTGAAGCAGAGTTCCTCCCTCTCCCTATTTAAGTGCAATTTAACAGATGGGCAATAAGAAATTTACACCTGGTCTACTTCCTATGTCTCTGATGGACAGAGGCAATCACTAAATCACCCCCCCCCAAATCAAATTTGTTCAGTCGCATTCAAGTTGCACAGCTGGACTTTTAAGGGCGCTAGTGGACGTTGGTCTAGTATACACTTATGAACCAATGAACCATGAGTTGGTGGTAGCTCATGTGGAAGAAAAAGATTCCATAGCACCTATCAAAATGTAGTGGAGGCTCCCCAATACCCTGGCCAAATTTCCCTTAGCAGTAGAAACATCACCTCAGGTCTCCCATGAAGAGGCCACTAGCCTTGTGGGACTAACCCTTCAAAGGATAAATAAAAGGAGATAATCCAATTTCAACACTGCTTTACAATACTGAATTCTTACCTGCTGTGGCACGACTAATTACAGACAAACTATATCTAGAGTGATAAACCACACAGCTCATTAACATTATCTCATTTCAATTTGCTTTAACTTTGTAAGGAGTCCCACGTTTTGATTCTGAAAACGTTTTCTTAGAGACAGACAGAGAGACAGAGAGAGAATCCTCAACAGTAGTCATTGTTCTGTTATTAGCAAAACCTAACTGGCTGCTGGTCCAGTGCAGATCAAAACTACTGCTGATTAAAAAAAATACTACTACTAATCCTCCCAATTTTCAGATTTAAACACCCTCCTTTTCTTTGCCAGCTAACTTATCCAAAGTCCCTCAAATGATTATGTATGGTAAAGGACCACCTCAGGTGATGCCCTGCAAAGCCCTAGAATAAAACTGCACTGTACAGGTTTTTTGTGACCATTCAAAATGTCAAAACCTGCAAGAGAAAAGTCCCAAAACACGGAGATTGAACAGCTAAAAGAACAGACTTGCTTATACCAAGTCCAAGATAGACATTTCTCAGGATATTCCATTTTCTCTGACGTATGGCACTCTCAGAGTTAGTATATATAAGTTTGGAGGCTATGGGGTGGGGGGCTTGTTCCCCCACCCTGCAAAAAAAGTAATAGTAGTTTAAAGGAGAAGAGTGTTATTTAAAATTCGCTCTTTTCCTGGATTTTTGGTCTTTTACCCATCTTGTCAGCATTTGCCATTTAGAGTGGCAATATTTCAACATTGAGCCGATTTTTTCTACACTGGACTTTCAATGTTGACTGTAGCATCGCCTACAAACCCAAATATAAAATGACCCCAATTAAATTCAGATCACAACTTTAAAAATCGCTAATACATCTCCTGCAAGTGTTTCCAGCAAGACAGACTTACACAACACCCCTATTCAAAGCCTGTTATACACAACCCTTGTAATTCAGACTCACACTACACTACTGCTATTTCCACGATAACACTACAATTCCACTTATGCTACTATCCACTGAACTTATACCTCATACCTATGTGTTACTTCAGCCTCCCCTTGAATTAGTTAGTTTTATTTATTTTTTTACCAGACTCAGCACAGCTGTTTCTAACCTCAATGTGCATGAACTTCATTGCGAGTGCGTGATAACATGGAATGGATTTAAAATTAAATATTTCAGTTTCGTCATCTTGTTACTCTCCATATTGAGCCAGAAAATTTATTAAAGTTAATATATTAAATAAAAAAAAATAAGTTAGTGGCAAGAGAAGCCCAAGACAGACAGCTACCAACTGTTAATGTAGAACAAAAAACAGAGATTAAATACACATGCCCAATCAATGTACAGTATTAATGCTCATAATATAATACACACACACACACACACACATTATATATATATATATATATATATATATATATATATATATATATATATATATATATATATATATATATATAAACAGAGAAACTAGTGCTCTTAAAACTTCGTTGTTCAGCTCAGTCACAATAACACACAAAAATCACGAAACCCAGGTAGTGTTCCAAACCAACAAGCCTTTATTCAAAGACAGGTGATCTTCAGTAACAAAAATCAGAAATATTTTACCATGTTAAACAGATCAGCTTTTATCTTAGAAGTAGGTGTGGAAGATGTACGTTGTGTTTAATTGTAAACCAGCCTATTCAAGACAAACAATATAAACAGGGCCATAAAAAGTGCATTTTAGAACAATATATTGTTTGCCTTGAATAGGGTGGTTTAAAATTAAACAATACATATAATTTCCACACCTATTACCAAGTGTATAAAAGCTGATATGTTTAACATTGTAAACATTTCTGATATTTATTACTGAGGATTACTTGTCTGACAAAGGCTTGTAGCTTTGGAGCACTACCTAGGTTTCATGATTTTTGGGAATTAGTGTGACTGAGCTCATCAACAAAGTTTTAAAACCACTAGTTTCTCTTTTTTCCCCTCAACAATAGTGGTATTGAGGCTGGAACTAGACAGATTCCTATGTTTGTTCATGTTTTTATATTTGTAATGCTCATAACATAGAAACATTACTAAAAAATTAGATAAAAGGATACACAAACATTACTAAGAACAATGAAGACATGTTTTCTCAACAACCAGATGTACTGATCAAAACACTTCTACGGTTTTGTAACCAATACCATTAAAATACAGTCCCTACTGCTATATTGACACATTGTGCAAAATGATGATTTTATACTACATTGGCATACTGTGTATGTTCTGACACCTTTATATCTTTCATTAAGGATTAATGTACACTCCTACTGTTTGCTCTTGTTGTTCCAGCTTTTGGTCATCTTCCATATCTGCTCTGCTCCCATAAACAATATAAGCAAATGTCCATTGGCTCAGAGTTGACTGCAATAGTAAGGCTGTTTACTTGGCTATTTGTACTTCTGGTAACAACTTCTATGTAGATAAAAACCACTAGGAAGCGGTTGCAAAGAGTAGATCAAAAACACTGTGTAACATTGTGGTTTACAGTCAAGGGGGCAGAAAAAAAAACACAAAAAAACTAGAAACTGCTCACATAGCAAAGGTCTCTACAACAAAAGTTTTAAAACCAACTGACTGGCAGACAACAAATAAAAAAGGTCAGACTTATTGAACTTTAGTTACAAGCAGAAAAATAAAAAATATATATGGCTTAGCACTTTTGCCCCTTCATACAATTGGGACTTATTCAGAACCATATTAAACAGATAATGTGTTTAAATAACTCTTTAAACCAGCATGTGTTGAGCCATATCCAGTCTAGACAAATACATCATTACCAGGCATGTGCTGAGCCATGTCCAGTCTACACAAATACATCATTAAGAATGCTGTGAATATAAAAGACCTATTCACAATTCTTAAAATGATTAAACTATAAATTATTTAAAAATATATACATTCAAACACAATGATACCAGCAGAAACACTGAGAACAGAGTGAGTAAACCTCCAATTCATAGAACAATATAAAGAACAAAAATGTTTAAAGGTTGTTAGTCTTTCACTTAAGAACGGGAGTAACGGACAACTCTTCAGAGAGTCCCAAAACATTAGAGGACCCCAGGCGTAACTGCCAAATCAATTTTTTGTTCAAGTTGGTGTACCAGGGGCCACCCTTAAGGTCCTGGGATACCACCTCCAAGATACCAAAAGAAAAAAACTTAGGGGTCAAGCAATTAAGAAAGAGTGTGTTTACACAGGGTATTATTTGAATGTTGCCTAGAAATTGTATACACATGCTCATATATCCTATTCCTAAACTGTTTTTCACTCTTACACACAAAACTTAGAACAGGTTTTACAGATGGCTATATATATACATATATATATATATATATATATATATATATATATATATATATATATATATATATATATATATATATATATACACACACACACACACACACACACACACACACACACACACTAGGCCCTTGGTGTTAGAACTACCGTAACAACTTTATTCTGTGTGGGAAAGTTTCAAATATATACTCCTCTTGGTCAAACACATGGGGGTACTGGTTACAGATTCCACATTTGCATGTACCTCCCTTATTTGGATTTCTAATTTGAGGGGATGTTCTAAAATACATTTACAATTTAACCCCATTTTAAAAACAAAGCCAAGTTTCTCTACCAGAACCTTAAAAATCTCATTATTTAAATCTCATTATTTACTTTAAATATGTTGCAATTGTTGGCTATAATGTCCTTAACCAAACTAAAACACGTATTGAATGTCACTAGCCAAGTGTTAGTAAAATTCTTGTTGGGTGACCTGTTCGCCACCTCGCTTATTTCAGCAATGAGATCATTATCCAAGAGGAGTCTGTCATTAGTCTTCTAACCTTTCACTATGTATTTTTTAATTTCATCTAATAAAGTGGAAGGATAATTCCCATCCATAAACATTTTAGATATCCGCTCTACTTCAGCCAAAAATGTGTTAAATCAGAGCACATCTTTGATGCTCGTGGTGGCCGATTCTGAAATCTAAAACAGTTAGAAAAATGAAGGTTTCCTAAACATTTCTGGCCCTAAATGTCCCGCATCATAATTTTTATATAAAGTCACTTCTAGAAAATCAACACTGACCATATAATGTGTATGGGTGAATCTTAAAAGTTGTTGTATTATTGACATAAGTCACAAATTTGGTGGGGGAGATAAGAGTATTCATCCAAAGAATAAAATATCATCCAAATACCGTCATGTGCGCCAGTGTTTCTGGTATTCGGTCCTGAACACAAATCTCTCCCCCAAATATACATAACCAAATTTATATATATGAGTGCGCATTAGCACCACAGCCACACCCTTGACTTGATGAAATAATTCTTCAAAGAAGTTGCAGAAAATAAAATCCATTAGTTTCATAACAAAACTGACCATACCTCCATCGAGGTCAGTCAGCTCAAATGCAGCTAAATAGAATAATTCTAGCCCAGTATTATGGGGGATGCAAGTAAATAATCAGTGATGTCTAGTTGAAAAACTACAGTTTGTCAAAAAACTGGGGATGAATTTTTCATGAGAAAATCATAGGAGTCTTTTAGTACAATTTAGTTGATTAAGATGACTCCACCACCTTTCTGGTTTCACCTTTATCTGGTTTCATAATTAACACTTTTTCCCCGGAGCTCATGGAGCAGTTTTTTTTTTTTCTAAGATTGAATACAAAGTCTCATTCCCCTTATGTTTTAAAGCTCTCCTTCAAAAGCCTTTTCAAAAACAGCAAGGGAAGGTAGAGTGGAGGACAGTAAATACTTTTCCTTTTAAGAGGTAGCACATCACCACCTGTAGTTTTATCACCTGTATTAGATAAGTTGTGAATCAGTTGCAAATGTAATTTCTTTGTAAATAATTAAGTTCAATTAATGTATCAGATAAATTAAATGTAATAGTTGGAACAAACTTCCATTCTTTGATAGGTTAAAGGGACATGTGGTAGTATCCAAATTAGTGTAGGTAAACATATGGAATCCTTTGTACAAGTTAACTATACCATCCCGGGTTACTGTAGGTGTTGACTGACATCACAAAGAGTGATGGAGGTTTAAATGGATATTCTTGGATGCAGACTGATTGTATCAAGAATGGCGTGAAGGAAAATGCCAACAGGGATTCTAGCAGACACAATAAAATGAATTTAAACACTTGGTTACACCAAGATTTGAGTTTCCGATCAGAGGAACAAGTTAATTTCATTGACCTCTTTAACTCCATGCTGCTCTCCAACAAAAAGCTTAGTAAATTGCCGAGCTTACAAGCAGACAATATTAATCTTGCTGAATGCATTAAATGTAAAAGTTCCAGTGGGACTACGTATGTTCAAATTTCCCAGTGGTGTGGGGTATGGTAGTAGTAAATATGAATTGGCCAAAATGTTTTATAGACATGGACTCGAATTTACTCTGTTTACTATAAAAATGGAACACCTCAATCATTTGACAAACTTGGCATTCTAAATGCTAGACTTACGAATGATTTATCTGAACACAATCTAGTAAAGTATGGTAACATTAAGAAAACTAAACTGAATGTTAATATTAATTTATAAAGAAAGCGTTAGAAAAATTATTAAAACCTTTTGTGACAAATTTGGTAAAATACTTGCGTATGTATTTAATTATATAATCAATAATAAAGTTAATGATTCTCATTTTCATGCATCTAGAACAATTCTTATACCTAAAGAAAATGCAGACTCTCTAAATCCGGATAATTATAGGCCAATTTCACTTTTAAATATAGATATGAAAATTTTGACATCTATTTTAGCTAATAGGCTGAGGAAGGGTTTAGTTTCAATAATATCTAATGAACAGGCCGGATTTATAAATAATAGACAAACTACTGATAATACTTTAACGCTTCACACATTAATTTCTTACGCCAATTATAGGAATTTTAATATGTATGCTCTTATAATTGATGCACAAAAAGCATTTGACAGAGTTAATTTAAAATTTTTGTTCGATATTTTACCATATTTTGATATACCTCAAGAGTTTATTTCAACATTACAAAAATTATATGATAAACCTTATACAACTTTATATATTAATAAAATTTTTTCCAAAAGAATACAAAATTAAAAACGGAACTCGTCAAGGCTGTCCATTATCTCCAATTTTATTCAATTTATATTTAGAACCTCTATTCCTATACTTTAAACAAAACACATATTATAATGCACCAGTGATCTATGGTACCAAAATATCTATGGCTGCTTTTGCGGATGACCTTAATATTTATTGTATGACACCTATCTCAGATACCGAGAAAATTTTGAAGGCGGTGGAGGAATTTGCGGAAATATCCAATTACAAAATAAATCTTAAGAAAAGTAATTTATTCCCTTTAAGAACTCCAAAACCATTTTCGCTTTTACCATTGGTAGGACATATAAAATGTGAAGACAAAATAAAATACTTGGGTATTATCTTTTCTACATATGATAGAGATATTTATGTTAATAATGTTCAAGTAATTTGGGATCATATATTGTCTGACTTAAAAGATGGAATAATTTAAAGTTACCAACAATGGCAAAGGTCTCAATTATTAAAATGAATGTATTCCTAGAATATTATATATTTTCCGAGCTAGTCAAGTATTAATTAATAAGAATTTCTTTAAAAGATTCATACGGAATTGGCTAAATTTGTATGGGAGCCTAGGAAAACCAGAATATCTTACGATAAAATGATGACTCCGAAGAATAAAGGTGGGCTTGATTTACCTAATTTTGAAGTTTATTACTTAATAATAAATGCTAATAGGATTTTGAGAATTGCTAACTTTGACACAGCTAGTGGTAAATGGGTACCAAATTGGTTGGTTCTGAATTATAAACATGCTGTAAGTTTGAACATTAACCCTAAGGCATTACCCTTTTTAAAAAAAGACAATTTGAAATTATATCCTTTAATGGAGCATATTAGATTATACATATCATTGATACAAAATTTTTTTCATTCATTAAATCTTTTGCAACATATGATGACTTTTCAACCCTTCCACAAGAACCCAAATTTGAAAATCAACAATCAACTGATAAATCTCAATAAATTTCCACTTATTGTCAATTTAACTTTAATTGATATGTACCCTTATCTTGCTTTTTCAATACATGATATCTTGAAAGAGATGAACCTTCCTAAATCTTATTTAATTATACTTAGTCAAATAAAGGATCTATCTATAAGTTTTTTCAGTGAGATTAGAATTAAGGAAGAAAATTTAACCATGTGTTCTAATTTATGGCAAACCCTTATACAAGATTCCAAATATATAAGTTCTACATATAAATTGGTAAAAGATTTAAAATACCAAAATCAAATATTGTTATCAAAATATTGGAGGAAAAATACCATTGATAGAAGATAATAAAATATTAAAAGCAATTAATTTAACTATAAAATCAATATCTCTTCAGAAGTTATTATTTACCCAATTAATGATTCTTAATAATGCTTACTATACTGCCTTAGCTTGCATAAATTCAATTCTAAAATTTGCCTAAATGTCCATACTGTAAGGATCAAGTGGCTGACCTTTTACACATGTTCTGGAGCTGTAAATGCATATACAAACTTTGGAATTCCCTAAAAATTCAGTTACAAAAGATGGGTTATCAACATTCTACACTTTCCTGGGAATTGATGATTCTACATATTCCTCCGAATAATTTGGATAAATCCCAAATAATTATACTGATAAATATTTTCTTGCTAATGAAACTTTATATAGCTATAAATTGGTTGAACCCATCCCAAACTTCATGGGATAACTTTAAAGGATTAGCGATGAAACATATTTTAGCTCATAAATTATTAATTAAGGATCATAGAAAAAACATATATAATCCGAAAATATGGGAAAAAATTTTTAATATTCTGTTGGCTTAAGATTCTAATCCACTTTAACCCCTGGACATGTAAGCGTATATCTGTGTTTAGCATCAATTATCTGTTTAGATTGATCTTGTTTAATTGATGGAAGCATTCATGTATATAGTGTATATATTTTGTAGTAGCATTTGGGCTTTGTTTTATTTTTTTTTTTTGGGTTTGTTTATGTAATATTGTTAGTTTATTCAGAAAAATAATAAAGATTGATTATGGAAAAAAAAAAGAAAAATTATGAGAGATGAAGTTTGGTATTTACATCATAAGGAGTATCCCTCTATCAAATAAGGGTAACAACTTTGAACAAGGCAATTTTAACATGGTACAGGCTGAACAAACTGTGGTTGAATTGTCATATACACCACTGGGTACAGGTTCCAACATAGGAACTGAGAAAAAGAAGGGTAACTTGGACAACTTTGGCATACAGCTTAATGACAATTACGACAAGAACTACCCAGTCCCTAGGAGATCTGAAAGGTTAATTAATAACGGCCACAACTCTAAGTTTTCAGGTGACACACCTACAGTAACCCAGGATGGTATAGTTAACCTATACAAAAGGAAAGGGATTCCATATATCTACCTACACCAAGTTGGATATTACCACCTGTTATTTTAAACTATTTATCAAAGGATGAAAGTTTGTTCCAACTAATACATTGAATTTATCTGATATATTAACTGAACTTAAAACTATTTACAAAGAAATTAAATTTGCAATTTACAATTTATCTACAACTCATCTAATACAAGTGATAAAGCTATGGGTGGTGATATACTACCTCTTAAAAGGAAAAGTATTTATAATCTTCCACTCCACCCTTGCTGCTTTCTGAAAAGGCTTGTGAAGGAGAGCTTTACAAACTAAGGGGAATGAGACTCTTATTTATTACAATCATAAACTGCTCCATGAGCTTAGAGACTTGAGAATTATGAAACCTGATAAAGGTGGTAGAGTCTTCTTAGTCAACAAATATAAATCAGGTCACTAACATGCTGCACAATACAGATAAGGACACGAATGTTTCCCTTAATGAGATTCACAATGTTTACAGGAAAATTGAACTATTTTTGGAAGACCCAGTTACGCAGGCAGTACTTTCCCCCAAACCACCATCCAACTATCCCTGCTACATTTGGGATCCCCAAGATGCATAAGAATGTCTTAACACCAGCTTATACATTAATCTGGTTAGCTAAATGTTCTAAAACGGGCCTATTTCAAATAAACAAAAGCAAATAAATGCAGAAGAAGACATGGACGAGACAAATAACCAAAGTTAAAATGCTGAACTGCGCAAGTATTTCCAGGGCAAGTAAACACTTGCCCAATGTGGGGAATTAGGCCCATTTCCCCACTGTAGTGCAATCCTGGAGTTGGTATATATATTGGGTTTCAGCTAGTGTGGTGTGTCATACTGTAGTGTTGGGCAAGTATTTACTTGCCCTTGGGAATCCATTCTGGCATTTTAACTTCTGGTAGTCTCCACTCATCCATGTAGTCTTTGGCATTTTCAGCTTTTATTTGAAGTAGACCTGTTATAAAACACATACTTTAGCTGTATTTGTGGACAGGACATTAAAAGGGGGGGGGGGGCACTTAACGAGGTAAGCTACATACTAAAAGACTCCTGTAATTTTCTCATAAAAATTCAACCCCAACTGTTTTTACACAAACTGTATTTTTTCAACTACAGACATACCACTATATTTACTTACTTCCCCCGTAATATTGGGCTAGAATTGTTTCATTTACCTACAGTGGATATAAAAAGTGTACACACTCCTGTTAAAATACCAGGGTTTTGAGATATAAAAAATGAGATCACAATAAATCAATCATTTCAAAACTTCTCATCTTTAATGTGACCTATAACCTGTGCAATACAATTGAAAAAAAAAAAACAAATCTGTTAGGGGAAAAAATATAAAAAATAAAATAAGGGTTGCATAAAAGTGTGCAAACCCTTAAACTAATGCTTTGTTGAAGCACTTTTTGCTTTTAAATTACAGCATTCAGTTTTCTTGGGTACACACCTGCCATCAATTAAGGAGAGTCTGATTAACCCCAAATATAAAGTTCAACTGTCCTAGTAGGATTTTCCTCACATTTACTTAGTTGCCTGCTGCAGCAAAAGCCATGGTTCGCAGACAGCTTACAAACCATCAAAAGGGATCTCATTGTTGAAAGGTATCAGTGAGAAGGGTACAAAAAAAATCCACAGCATTGGATATACCATGGAACACAGTAAAGAGTCAAAAACTGAAGAAAATATGGAACAACAGCGACGTTGCAAAGAATTGGACATCCCTCTAAAACTGCTGAAAAGACAAGATGAAAACTGGTCAGGGAGGCTGCCAAGAGACCTACAGCAACACTGAAGGAGCTGCAGGAATTTCTGGCAAGTACTGGTTGTGTGCTACATGTGACAACAATCTCCCGTATTCTCCATATATCTGGGCTATGGGGTAGGGTTGCAAGACTGAAGCCTTTTCTTACAAAGAAAAACACCCAGGCCTGGCTAAAATTTGCAAAACAACACATCCAGTATCCCAAAAGCATGTGGGAAAATGTGTTTGAGACCAAGGTTGAACATTTGGCCACAATTCCACAAGGTACGTTTGGTGCAAAAACATTTCACATCACAAAAAGAACACCATCCCCATGGTGGAGCATGGTGGTGGCAGTATGAGTTCCAAATGCCAGTCACATTTGGCCCAAAACCTTCAGGCATTTGTTAGACAGCTGACGATGAAGAGGAATTTCACCTTTCAACATGACAATGACCCCAAGCATACATCCAAATCAACAAAAGAATGGCTTCACCGGAAAAAAAATAAAGTTTTGGAATGGCCCACCAGTGCCCAGGCCTAAATCCAATAGAAAATCTGTGGGTGACCTAAAGAGGGCTGTGCACAAGAGATGCCCTCACAATCTGACAGGTTTGGAGCGCTTTTGCAAGGAAGAGTAGGCAAATATTACCAAGTTAAGATGTGCCATGCTGATAGACTCCTGCCTAAGAAGGCTGAATGCTGTAATTAATCAAAAGGTGCTTCAACAAGTATTACTTTAAGGGTGCGCATTGTACAGGTTATAGGTCACATTAAAGGTGGGAAAAGTTTTGAAATGATTTATTGTGATCTCATTTTTTTTAAATCACAAAAACTTTGGCATTTTAACAGGGGTGTACACACTTTTTATATCCACTGTATACTGGACCCGGCCGACCTGGATGGAGGTATAGTCAATTTTATTACGGAAATAATTGATCTGATTCTCTG
Organism: Protopterus annectens; assembly: GCF_019279795.1. Classification (NCBI taxonomy): domain Eukaryota; kingdom Metazoa; phylum Chordata; order Ceratodontiformes; family Protopteridae; genus Protopterus; species Protopterus annectens. The sequence continues at coordinate 1,951,598,949 of NC_056743.1, read as the reverse complement.
ACGACTACATCATTTTTGAAGGAGAATTTTTCATCACGTCAAAGGTGTGGCTATGGGTGCTAATTGTGCACCCATATATGCAAATCTGGTTATGTATATTTAGGAGAAAAGATGTGTGTTCAACACAGAATACCAGAAACACTGGCACACACACGCCTAGTATTTGGATGATATTTTTATTCTTTGCATGAACACATCTCTCCTGCCACATTTGTCACTTATCAATAATACGACAACTTTAAGATTTACCCATGCACATTTTATGGACAGTGTTGATTTTCTAGATGCAGCTTTATATAAAAATTATGATGAGGAATGTTTTGGGTCAAACATTTTTAGGAAATTTTCATTTTCTAGTTGCTACTTAGATTACAGAAGCAGTCACCCCATTTTTATAAAAAGAGCGGAAAAGATGTGCTCCGATTTTAACACATTTTTGGCTGAACTGGAACAGATATCCAAAATTTAAAAAAAAATTCATAGTGAAAGGTTGGGGGTGGGCTAACTTCAAAACCCCTCTAGGATAATGATCTCATTACTGAAATAAGCGAAGTGACTAACAGGTCACCCAAAAAGAATTTTACTAACTCTTTGGTAGTGGGACATTCAATATCTATTCTAATTTGGTAAAGGACACTGTAGCCAACAACTGAAACACATTTAAAGTAATGAGATTTTTAAGGCTCTGGAGGAGAAACTAACTTTGTTTTTAAAACAGGGTTAAATTGTAAATATGTTTCATAACATCCATCTCCTGTTAGGAATCCAAATAAGAGAGGTACATGCAAATGTGGAACATGTAACCAATGCCCCAGTGTGTTGGGCCAAGAGGAGTATATATTTGAAACTTTCCCACATAGAATAAAGTTAAGGTAATTGTAACACCAAAGGGCTGGTACATATAGACATCTGTAAAACTTGTTACAAATTTTATGTGGGCAAGACTGAAAGACAATTTAGGAATAGGATATATATGAGCATGTGTATGTAATTTTTAGGCAAAATTCAAATACTGCCCTCTATAAATACACTTAATTGCTTGACCCCCAGGTTTGTTTTTGGCGATTTGGAAGTTGTACCCCAAGACCTGGGACAAAAGTACTGGTTTGGCAATTACACCTGGGGGGGGGATCTGGTTTGGGACTCATTGATCAGGTGTGCATTACCTCTATTCTTAAGTTAAAGGCTAGTAACCTTTAAACAATTTGTTCTTCATATTGTTTTGTGAACTTAGAGGTTTACCCACTCTGATTTTCTCCACATTTCTTCCTTGAACATTGTGTTCAGTCATTTTACATAATTGTGAATATTTTTTATATTCACAACACTCTTGATGATATCTTTGTCTAGACTGGATGTGGCTCATCATGTGACTGGTTTGCAGTTATTTAAAACACATTATCTGTTGTTTAATATGGTGCTGAAGAAGTCCCGATTGTATGAAGGAATGAATACACAAACATATGTTTTTAATTTTTCTAATTTTTTTTTTTTTTTTTAACTAAAGTTCAATAAATTTAACCTTTTATTTGTGGTCTGCTAGTCAAAAAAATAACCGTTTTTGGAGAGACAAGTTTGGTTTCGAGAATGCTACGTGAACAGTTTTTACTTCTTTTGTGTTGGAGTTGCAGAGTACACAAGCATGCACAGGTCATACATGGGAAGAAATGCAGTGGTGTTTTACAAAAGCATTCTAAAAATTCTGAAGTTTCTGTTCTTTGTACAAGATGAAGTGGTTCTGGATTAAAGAAGAAGAGATGGTTCAAACTGCTGACTGAAAAAAGCAGAATTAAAACGACAGCTTATACTACTGCTGACAAGTTCAGGGAGTTAACTTTAAAATAATTTTAATGTTTAAATGCTCATTTATGAATGCTGAAGTGAATCTGAGTGGTCATACTGTTGCTATTTTAATATTTGCATTTAGTACAGACAGTAAAGATATTTATACAATACGGTAAATTACTTTCATTTTACTATTGGAAGTAAAATTTCATTGAGTTTTAAAAAAAAAAAAAAAAAAAAATCACTGTTACTGTTTGACAATGAACAAGTGTTTGCGATGACTTATATCAAGTTCAAAAGTATTTTATATTCTGATGAACTCCATGATCTTACCTGAGATATAAACACTAAAGAAAATTAAAAAAGGTTATTTTGTTACTGTTCCTTCTGTTTTTTTTTTCTGTTTACCGGAGTTTGATTTTAAAAATCACTACAACATCACTTTATGCATTCTGTGTTTTGTTGGGTGCCGAGACGCATTAACAGATGGCACCAATAAACATTTACATACTGCAGGAGTGAGTTCTACCACTGCTACTGTTTCTTAACAATGGGTTTTTGACTGAAAACCCTCAACACATGACCAGGTAATTCAGTCAGATGGTGGAAGTGTGCAGCAACTCCTTAAACTTTAGTCCCCTTAATGCCACTTACAGGAACATGCAGGAAAAAGATCTTAGTAGCAGGGATGGCACAGTTCAGAGCTACATTACAGCAATCCTGAATAAACCAAAGGCAAAGCCGACCCTAAATGAAAAACTTCATAGTGATTTAATATGCCCTCTTCTACAAGTCTACCATTGAGTCTTTTACAGCTTCACATGCATAAGAAGTCTACAGAAACCTTCTAGTTTTATTCCCCCAAATAGCACTACCCAAATGCTGTGCTTATGGTTTCAACAACAGAAAATACTTAACCAGCAAAGCCCAATACTATCATGTATAATGAGAATCATTGCACTGGATTGTACAGTAATTTATGAATAAAGAATTCAAACAAAATTCAAATTAGTCTAGATATTTGCCTGATCAGAAGTTCCCATAAGGATTTAGCTCTAAGCCCACTGTCTTACACAAGATGGCCGTCAGGCTAACTGGGTGCATCACAAATGTATCCCTAGAAGGTGCCACATTCTCCAACAAAAGTTATTTTTGTATGACTGATATAATACACAAATAACTGCACAGCCAGTTTGACAGTCTCTACTGTCACCGTTACAAAGTATGAAAAATCCCCATTTTTAGAAACATCACTGCAGGGAACAGAGCTCCCTTCCAAAGTACAGACATTTGAGATCTTTAGGGCTGTTTGAAGGTTTAATCGAGTTTGTTCTCATCATGTGGAATTCGTACTCTACTTTGAAATATTTCCCTTTTTTAATTCAAACGAGTATATGTGCATGCACATATTTTATCCATCTATATCCACACACACACACACACACACACACACACACACACACACGTACGTTTGTATGTGTATGTGTCTGCTTTAGTCCACACAGCTGTGTGGCATGCAAATTCACTTTTGAGTTTCTAGACAAAATACTCAAGTGGTGGATTTCAAATATATTGTTGATTTAGATCTAGCAGGGGCCATTATTGTCCAGGTCAATGATCGAATTGGCTCTAGCAAAGTATATTTGCTTTTCGGATGTGACACTGCATCTAATTTTGGAGGTTGATTATATCATTAGGCTTGGCTCTTCTTTTTAACCATTATTGTGCATGTATATGCAGGTGGGTGATTTTTTTCTTTTGGATGGATCTATACATGTATATATGTAACTTACCATCTTTGCTGAAGTTGGTATTCATGATCTTTTGTTGCAGTCATTTCTTTTCATAATTCGAGTGTTTGTGTTTGATTACTGTTTTTTTACATTCGGTATTAACCTTTTGTACAATGGATCTAACCAGTATTTTGGCAGGTTTGTCTTCTGATAAGGAAGACCTGGGTATATTTAGTATCACAGATCCCAATAATGACAATAGTTCAAATACTATTGAGAGTCTACAATTTTGCTGTGAAGGATTGTTTCAACAACTTAATAAAACTATGAAAACTTAAGATCCAATGTTTGGCATCTTAAATTATTTAAAGCGTACGTGGCAAAAAGTATAACTCTCAGAGGGCTCAGGGCAAAAATCCAGCCATTAGTTAATGATATGGATGATCAGTTAACAAATGAATGGTCTGCTATACAACAAAAATGTTCAATGGGATTTTTAGAGACGCTGGCCAGATATTTTGAAAGGGTTATTGATCAACAAATAAATACAGTTGGTCAGTTATGTGAGGACAGCAATCAATATATTGGTCAACCTTTTTATTCTACACAACTGACCAAGCTTAGTTCAGATTTATTAACTTGAAGCACAGCTTAGGGATAGAAACTCAAAAAGTTCCAAAGAGACCAAATGGATTATGACAAAGGGCACCCCTTTAATTATATTAGGCATGTTAGATTTGAAGGGGGGAGCAATAAAAGCAAGACAACCCCCAAACGTAAACGTCCCAAGACCATTCTTAGGAAACATAATACTTATACCGATTCATCTGGGGGTGATTCATCATCTGGTACAGATCTAGACACACAACAGACCTCTGACTCTCTAACCCCCAAACACAATAGTACTGTTTCTTTAGGTCTTATAAGAGGGCAGGTAGAAAATATTGCAAACATCAAAAACATGGAGGGTTTGATGGAACTTCTGATGAACAAGTAAATAGTTGTTCTAAAACAAATGTATTAAACATTTCTGATAGCTTTGTTAAAAATAAAGGCCCTTCTTTTATACCATTTTTTTTTTGTTCAGGATGTATTAAACATTTCTGATAGAACATTGTCGGATTCACAAATAGCTTTGTTAAAAATAAAAGGCCCTTCTTTTATACCATTTTTTTTTTGTTCAGGAAGATGTATTGGCACAGGATTCACAAATAGCTTTGTTAAATAAAGGCCTTTCTTTTATACCGTTTTTTTTTGTTCAGGAAGATGTATTGGCACAGGATGTTATAGCTTTGTGTAGCTTGCTAAATCTCAAAGTGCATTTTCAGGATAGTACTAATGATTACTCAATTGGGGATTCATTCAAATACCACAAATCCACCTTTGTTCCACCGATGCACCATTGCGTGGTCTTTTTCAAAACAGTGTACTCAAAGATCTGCACTTTAATTCAAATGTGGCTCATGCAAGATGCAATAATCTCTCAAAGTCTGATATGTTGGCTTTACAAGAACTTGCCAATAATAAAAATTTGGTAATCATTTCTGCGGACAAAGGTGATGCTGTGGTTGTCATGAATTGATCACACTATCATGCCAAGGCTCGAAGACAACTAGATGATGGCAGATACTATACCAGAATGCCTCTTGATCCATCTAGCATGTTCAAACAACTAGACAAATTTTTGGAATCAGCAGTACAAAATGGCATCATTACAGAACAAACCAAATACCATCTCACTGCTCTAGATCCAAACAGCCAATATATATATATTTTTTACCGAAGATTCACAAAGATCTCCACAATCCTCCAGTCAGACCTATCATGGCTGGTAATTGGTCCCTAACTGAACCAATATCACAATTCTTGAGACAATATCTTAAACACTTACTTAAATGAGCTAGATCCAGAATTCAAGACACTACAGAATTTCTGGACATAATAAATGATATGCAGATTGAGTATCATCTGCTAATGTGCACATTAGATGTTTGTTCATTATATACAAATATACCACATTGAGCAGGGCTGGATGCTACTGAATATTGGCTACAAAAATCCAATTTATATAAACCTGGTTTCAATACTTTTCTTATAGGTTCATAGGTTCATACTAGGCTATCTGCCCAAGGGCATTTATAAGCCTAGCCCATAGTTATGTGGCTTTCGCCACCCCTTTAGTTTGAATAAAAACTATGCCTATCATTTTGCTGTGCCTCTGTCAAGCAGTGACACTGAAGTAATCCCTGGGGTATATCTGCAATCTCCCATCCATTGGTCAAGATTCCTCTTGAACAAGGCCAGAGAGGTGCTCTGCCTCACATGTACCGGGATTTTGTTCCACAGCATAGGGAGTCTCTGGGTGATGAATCTGTCCCTCCAGCACGTTCTATTTATAACCGTGTCAAGGTTCAAGTCTCCCGCCCTTGTGGTTCTGAGGGATCTCGATTTTTTGAGGTGAAGCATATTCATCAAATCTGGGTTTGACATGGCCTTATATGTCAGGCACAGGTCACCTCTGAGCAAGCGGTATGAGACTGAATAGAGCTGGAGTTCTTTCAGTCGGGCAGCATAAGACATATTTTTGAGACCCTTTATCCTTTTGGTGAGGAACTTTTGGGGCCTTTCAAGCTGCAGCAGGTGTCTGGTCAGATACATTCCGAACGGGGCATTGTACTCAATCATAGGTCTAATGAGTGATGAGTACAGGGGGACGATGACCTCCCTTGATCTAGATGTGAATCCCTTCATGATCAGGTGGGTGATATAGAAGGTTTTCCTAACTACTTTAGCAACATGAGTGTCAAACGAAGGCTACTGTCAACCTGGGTCCCCAGATCTCTGATGACTTTTTCTGTGCTCAGTGGATTGCCACCTATATGGTAGCTAGGGGTAACCTTGTTTTTCCCGAAGGGTATGACTATGCATTTTTTGGCGTTCAACTTCAGGCCATGGCTCTGGCACCAGTTATCCGTTTCTGTGAGGCCCTTCTGGAGGATATCTGTGTCAGATGTGTTTTCGACTATGGCCCAGTTTGCAGTCATCTGCAAACTTTGTCAGCCATAACCCTCCTGTGTTTGCTTGTACTTCAGAAAAGTAGATGCCGAACAAGAGTGGACCCAGGACTGAGCCCTGTGGGACACCACTTGTGACAGGCTTTGAGTCTGACATGGCTCCAGCAACTCTGACCCTGTGGGTTCTGTCACTTAGCCAGTTTGCAACCCATCTTGTGATGTATGGGTTTACATTCAAGCTGATGAGTTTTTCGATGATACCCGAGTGGGGTATTGTGTCAAAGGCCTTTGCCAGGTCGAGGTAGGCTGTATGGACTGCCTTGTCCTCATCAATGGCCTTGGTGACTGTCTCGAAAAAGTCAACCAAGTTTAAGAGGCAGGATCTGCCTTTGACAAAGCCAAACTGGGTTGGATCCAAAGTCTGCAAGTTCCCTATGTCTTTATTTATGAGTTCCATTATGATCCTCTCCATGGCTTTGCAGATAAGGCTTGTCAAGCTAATGGGGCGGTAATTTCCAGGGTCTGTGGAGGCACCGCCCTTATGAAGTGGGATCACAGTCGCCGTGCGCCACTCCTTGGGTACGTATCCTGAGGTGAGGCTAAGATTAAACAGCTGTCCTAACTGTGGGTTTAATTCCTCGTTGAGTTCATAAAGCACACAGCCGGGGACACCATCCGGTCCCATGGATGCTGTGTTTTTTGCCTTAGTGAGGGCAGTTCTCACCTGGGCGTTGGAACATGCTCTCACGAAGAAGGTCTTCTTTTATGGTAACCAATGCTATTTGCAAGTACATGGCACTGCAATGCATCTTTTGCCTCTACATACATATATATATATATATATATATATATATATATATATATATATATATATATATATATATATATACACATACATACATACATACACATACATACACTTGTACATGGCTTACATAGAAGAACACATTATTTATGATGATGCACACAACATCTACTACTTGGGGGAACTTGATATATGGTGCAGGTATCTGGATGATTGCTGGATGGTGTGGAGGTCTGATGTGGAATACCTTATGGAATTTATAGGATATCTCAATGAAAATAAGTGGGGTTTACAGTTTACTATCAAATTACCATCTAGATACAAGGTACTTGTATCTAGGAATGATGAAAATACTCTACATACAGAAGTATTTCGTAAATGCCCTGAATATAACACTCCTCCACACATCTAGCTTTCATCCAGCCCATATCATTAAAAACATTCCCAAGTCACACTTCATCAGGATGAGACACATCTGTTCAGATGATAATTCTTTTGCACATTTTCATAATGATTTAGTTCATATATTTAAAGAGAGAGAGGATATAACATGGGTTATGTCTATACAGCAAGCAACCATGCGGCCAATACTGATAGAAAGGATCTTCTTAAATACAAACAAAAAACACGTTCTATAACCAATAAATTACGGTTTAGCACCACATATTGTAGTTACACCAACTAGCTAATTGAGGTAATTCAGAAGACATTGGAATATACTACTGGCAGACAATTTTTTGTCGCACCATTTAGGTGAAACATGCCAGTTCTCTTTCAGGAGAGGGAATAACTTGGGGTCTCACTTCAGCCACCTCAAACATCAGCATCTATCCACTCATCATGACACTATTCAGACTACCATTTCTGGGATGAAGATTATTGGCTGCATGCCTTGTGACCATTGCAGTAACTGTATCAGAGTTTTGAAGACAAATTTTTCCTAGCAATAATTGTAGCACGGTATTTGACATCAAGTTCTTCGCAAACTGCAGTACAGACTGGGTTATATACCTGGCTACCTGCAGCTGCCACGCATTTTATACTGGGCAAACATCCAGACCCCTTACGTTACATATTTCTGAACATCTTTGGGATGTCAGGCACAAAAGAATGAGTAATGCTTTGTCCAAACATGCTTTACAACACATCACAGCGTCCTTTCACTTTACAATTATAGATAGGATAATAGGCGATAGGAACCATAAAACTGGATGGCACACAAAATTGAATGCTATGGAAGGCACACAAAATTGAATGCTATGGAAAAGAATGGATTGTCAAATTAGGAGGGCTGTTCAGCCCAGGTTTAAATGAATATTTATGAGCTCACCAATAACATTTCAGCACTAATTAAGGTTATACTATATATATATGATCACAAGATGTTCTGTATTTGTTACACTGATGAAGGCTAGGTTAATCCCTTAGCCGAAACCAGTCTGTTATTTCTTGTGTTTTATGTCGTAATAATTACACAGCATACAGTTTTTGGCTATTTTTGTTGTTCTGTCTTGGAATTTTGACATGGATTTACCCGATAAGCAGCCAGGCAAAGACTCTTTAGTCTAGAGAGCTATTTATGCATTTATCAGGTTTAACTCATTCATTTATTTAAATGCTTCACTTCTGGTGTACCTGAACAGCAGACTTTCCTCCTGTACACCCTAAACAGTAGACTTTCCTCCTGTACACCCTACTATTCTTCCTCTATGAGTAAGGAAGAGGAGACTGGAGCAGTGCTAACATCTGCCAGCAGTCAGGTGGTTTACTTGGCCTTGCTCTCTTCGCTTCTGTGCTTGCCCTCAAAGACCAGGGTGAAGCAAATAAGGGGCAACTGCATGGACATGTTCCCTCCCTCTGAATGATGCTGTCTCAATCACCCCTACTCCCTTGAAAGCAAGAGTGCCTCTCTTCCATCTTCAGTCTCACTCAGAGAATTCGGATCAGATATAATACTTCAAACAGATACTCCCCAACTCACACCCCACAGACAGATAAGCAGGCACTGCCTCATCATTCTATTCTCTCTGGCCACCTTCTTTAACATCCTAGCCACAAATTAAAGACAGGATTACTGGACTGTAATTTGGGCTTTATTCCTCAATGTCACACAGATGGCTGGGCAGATGCTACAGTTACTGAACAGAATGACTCCAGAACTCTTTGAGTTACGCAACTTAAAAAAGTCGCCTTTATTTTCAAAGTGATGGACCATTATATGCATCGTCAGATAAGTGGTGATGGCTACAGTAATACTACTCAATTACTGTACCAACAATAAAAACCAAACCACAATGTGTTTGCAAGTGGTTTTAAACATGAATCACCCAAATCAAAACAGACTGCATCTTTTTATCTGAAAGCAGCAACAATTGATATGGCAGTTATTAAGGAAGCTGCGAGTCCAGAAACTGCTTAAAGTTTAATGTCATTAGCATACACTTCAGAAATTGTTATGGAATGGAAATCAAGTTCTGTTACACAAAAAGCTCCCTATTGCTCATCATGTGCTTTAGAACTTCAGCCCCATCATTGGACTGAAGCACATACTGATTTCTGGGTAGAGCTGCTGATCATGTGGACATTATGTTCCCTCTGACAGACTGCACAGGTAACAGATCTACGGAGGGGTCTTTGGCGAGTGTGACGAAAGGAGATACTGCCAGCAGAGCTATCTGGACTTTTATAAATAATTATATGTCATTTGTGTATATAAACATGATTTATAACAAGATGCTTGTGTTACAACTGTAACAGAACTGTAGGTCATGTGTACATCAAACTGGTTGGTACAGAAGTGTGTTAAAAAGGTATTTTGTAAAGTACTGACTCTGAACTTAAAGATGCAGCCACAGTGTGCCCTGCTGGAAGAAAACAGAAATGTGCATAAACTACTGTTTAAATGTATATATTTTAAACAGTGGAAACTGGAATACAGGAGGTTAACTTCAGAAAAACAGCTAAAATTAAATTACTTTATGGCAGCTAGAGACAGAATGTCTATACTAGGGAGCTCTCTGTATTGTCTTTAAGATGAAATAATTACTAGTTTTGAATGTGAAAGAATGCAATTGTTTTATGACTTTCAGCATCTGCCAAAGATCGGAGGTCTATGTATTTTCACAGACAGATGCTAAATACTGCCAAGCTTCCAGCAGTGGTGGATTTCAGCTGGGATACGGTTAGAAGACAATAAATGACAGTCATGCTGCAAGCTATCCCAGCATTAATATTTGAGAAGTCTCAGAGGGACACAGCATTTAGTATTCTGTCTTGGACCTGACAACAACTAGAAGATCCGTTCATCACATCTGCCGTGCTCTTAAGTTAGTTAAGTAGGGTACAGTAATTGTTAGATTCAGTCAGGAATATAGTGATGCATAGTTTAGATGTTTTTCTTTATTTAAGATTGTCTTGCAATGTTGTTTTAAATATTTCCTGTGGTTTTGAACTCTGTATAAATTATACAGAGTATTTTCTTGTTCTCTTATTATTAAATATATTTAAACCTTTCATTGTGGCAGATTTTTGTAGACATATTCAAGTCCTGAGAGTACTTACATATTTATCCTAGTTACACTGTGAGCCACTCCTAATAGCCTTGATCTTGGTCAAACTACTACTTGTATTAACACAGTAAGACTGGACACCCTTTGTTAAGGGCCTTAAAGTAGCCAATAAAGAGTTGGCTGGTAGCAGTGATAACTACATTATAGTCTGGGCAAAAGGGGGGGCATAGCTAGTAAACCTGTGCCAGCTTTTCCCAGGTGTGTGTATGTATACAAATCAAACCTCAAAAAGAGGGTGTGTGTGTGTCTCAACTACTTGGGCAGGGACACGAAGCACTGGTTGGACAGAGGTTGCGGCTTGGCTACTCAGCTGAGATCTCAACTCTATAGCTGTGGCAGTGATGGTGAAACTAGCCATGGACTGACTGTGGTCTCTGTGTGCTCTTAAGGCAAACTTTACTTGATGCAGAGAGCTGCATCTGGAAATATTGTGTGTGTACCTTGTCATCCTCCTAGTGTATGTCCCCCACTGTTGCTAGTGGTGAGGATTGAGGCTCCTTGAATACTGGTCCAGTGGTGGGGCGTCATAGCAAGCTTGTTGTAAAATTGCTTTGACTGAGTAAGATACACATTTTAAACCAAAACTACAACTTTCTGGAGCAGCATCTTACATTAATTATTAGTATATCAAGAAAAATTTTAAGAAAATATGGAAAAAATGTTAGAAACATTTTGTTTATCAAGCAAACAAACCATACCAAAAGTTCTCAAAGGATTCCTAGAGATGATTAAAGCCAGCGGAGTACCACAGTCACAGACAGTGTTTACAGAGGTATTTCACATAATGTTTTATAGTACTGGCTTCTAAGACTTGATCCAATCTGCTGAAATCTAAAAGATTTTAATCACCATCCAATTGTTGTTATAAATCTTGCAAACACGGTTAATTTCAAATCTCCAAAAAATGCACATCCCACTGTCTCCCTACTGGTAAAGTTTCATGCCTCTTTTATAAGTGGTAAATTAGGAAAACACACATCATTATCCACTTAAGTCCTCAAAAAAACTGACACTCTAGCAACATCAATTACTACCACATGAAATGTGTCTGACACTAAACCATCAATTAGGAGAATCACTGCGAAACATTTCAGTTCAAAACTCTGCATGGACCCAAACAGCATGAATAAGTAATTTGTGGCCTTTAACACTAATCAACTACCTTAATTTTCTACACTCAAGTCTTGCTCACTGCTTTGTCGGGTGGTATTTTTTGTTGCTGGTCTTGCAGTCCTACATGGCCTGTGTTATTTCCTACTAGTGCCCATGCCAGTCCTCATGAATGCTGCTCATTATTACATACATTGCACCCTCCCCATATAAAACAGCTTCATAGGGAAATCACAAAGCAGGCTTCATAGGGAGTTCCAAGGTCTGCAGCTCAGGAGACCATTAAAGCAGCCTAGCCTCAATTCCTAACTGCCCTATAGCAGTGGCTTGCTTGTGATTACACAGTAGGCAAATGAAGGCTGAGGGAATCAAACCCTAGACCACAAGAAGCAACTCATTAACAACTCATAGCCTTAATCCTGTGTACAAACTCGTATCCTTAATCCACTGCACTAACTGCCAGACTTGTAAAATAAAAGTACAAAGTTAAAGCCAAAACATTTTTGGTAATTACTGTGATAGGTTGTAAAAGGTAATTCTAGGTCCAGGCCATGCACTTTAAATGCAGAAACTGGGCAAACCAAGTAATTATGACTTTTTTATTTTCCTGTGCTCTCATATACAACCCACTGGACATAAATTTCAAGAGTTACCATTAGCACACAAACAGTTTTAGTATGTGAAATGGTATGCGAGTTTGGGAAGACTGGCTTAAAAGAATAGGTTAAAAAATTTGGGTTGGGGGGTTAAAGTAGACACTAGCCCCCTACTCCTTCCCTTAATGCTACTATCCATAGTAACTGTTTATTTGGGAACTAAGATACTCACATCAATCAAATAATGCAAATCAGGAATGCAACACCCAAGTTCAAATTTATGTAGGTATTGGTTTCTTAAAAATACTATTACAAGAATAAAGAATATAAATGAAAAAAAAAAAACATCAGCAACAAAGGCTGAAAGTGAACTTTGTATAGCAAGACAGTCAAAATCTATTACAAATGAATAAAATATAATAAAATCTAATATGTATGTGAAGAATTCATAGTTCATAGGTAGGTACTAGGCTATCGGCCCGAGGGCCCATACAAGCCAAGCCAAAAAATGTACCCTGGCTTTTGCCACCCAAGAAAATTATTTTCCTGTGCCCCTGTCGAGCAGAGCCACAGAAGTGATCCCCGGGGTGAATTTCCCATTTCCCATCCAATCAAGATCTTTCTTGAAGAGTGCTAATGAGGAGCTCTGTTTGACATAGATAGGTAGTCTGTTCCAGAGTATGGGAAGTCGCTGGGACAGGAATCTATCCCTCCAGCATGTTCTGTTTATTGTGGTGACAAGGTTAAGGTCCCTAGAGCGTGTAGCTCGGAGGTATTGGGATTTCTTTAAGTGGAGCATGTCCAACAGCTCTGGGTTTGACATAGCTTTATATGTTAGGCAGAGATAGTCCCCGAGTAGGCGATATGCGATGGAGTAAAGCTGTAGCTTTTTGAGACAGTCTGCATAGGGAATCTGTTTGAGGCCAGCAATCGTCTTAGTGAGGTATTTCTGTGGTCTTTCCAGTTGTTGTAGATGTCTTGTGAGGTACATACCAAAAGGGGCATTGTACTCTATAATGGGTCTAAGGAGTCATGAGTAGAGGGGAACAATGACCTCTTTTTCTGGATGAGAATCCTTTTGTGATGAGATGAGCCACGTAGAAGGATTTCCTGACCACTGTGGCGATGTGATTATCAAAGGAGAGACTACTGTCCACCTGTGTCCCAAGGTCTCATCACATTTTCACCATTAAGTAGACTACCAGCTATGTGGTAGTTCATTGGTACAGAGTTTTTACCAAAGGGGCTTTGACAACAGGTATCTGTCTCAGTGAGGCCCTTTTGTAGTCTGTCCACATCATTAGGAGTTTCGATTATGGCTCCTAGTTTGCAGTCATCTGCAAACTTTGTTAGCCAAAGACCTTCTGTGTTGGCCTGCACTTCAGAGAAGTAGATACCAAACAGGAGAGGACCCAGGACTGAACCCTGTGGTACTCCACTTGTCACTGGTCTGATGTCGGATTTGGAATCTGCTACTTTGACAGTGTGGGTTCTGTCCGTGAACCAGTTGGCAACTCATCTTGTGACATAGGGATTTATACCTAGTTTAGTGAGCTTATCTATAATTCCAGAGTGGGGGATGGTGTTCAAAGCCTTGGCGAGATCTAGATAAGCTGTGTGAACCATTTTACCCTCATCTATGGCTTTGGTGACTGCTTCAAAGAAGTCAATCAGGTTTAGGAGACATGATCTGCCTTTTACAAATCCAAACTGAGTAGGGTCCAGAGTTTGGAGATTACCAATGTCTTCGTTTATGAGTTCCATGATGATACGTTCCATGGCCTTGCAGACCAGGCTCGGAATGGGGCAGTAGTTCCCGGGGTCAGTCGTGGCTCCCCCTTTGTGGAGTGGGATAACTGTCGCGGTGCGCCATTCAGTGGGTACAAAGCCTGAGGTGAGGCTATGATTGAACATGGTGCTTAGGTAGGGTGCAAGTTCATTCTGTAGTTTGTGTAGAACGCAGCCTGGGATATTGTCAGATCCCATGGATGCTGTGTTCTTGGCTTTGGAGAGAGTGTGCTTTTTACCTGTGCAGCCGTGATTATAGGAACTTTGCATTCTTCCGGTACAGAGATGGGCCCTCTAGGGGGTGAGAGCGGGGTAAAGTTAGCACTGAACCTATCTGCTAGGATGTTGGCAATATCAGTTGGTTCTGTATATTTAGTGCCATTATGCTGTAACTCAGAGCAGATCTGAGTGTTCCCATTTAGATTCTTGACATAGCTATAGAATGCTTTGTGGTTGTCTTTAGAGTCAGTGGCAATTTTTTTTTTGTAACTAGCTTTGGAGGATTTTATGAGGGATCTCAGCTTCTTTCTGAGGTTGTCCAGGGAGTTCCTCCAGTCATGGGATTTTACTCTGTTTTGCAACAGTTTCTTTCTTCTGTTGTAGAGTTTATGGCAGAGGACCACCAGATTGGCTTCCTTTTTTTGGAGGATAACATCTTGGTTCTATTAGGGATAGCATGATCCATGCACTCGTGCAAGTGCTTATAAAGTGCATTTGTCTAGGATTCGGCAGTCATACCTCTATTGTCCGTCTGCATGGGTGTCATGAAGTTTGCCACTTCTGTCTTAAGAAGTGTGAAGTTGGCTTTTGAGAAGTTTTTTACGATGGTTTCCCTAATTGGGGCTGGGGGTGGGATGTGGATGTCTAGGCTGATAAGCTTGTGGTTGGATCTGACCAACGAGGAATGGACCTCTGGTGTGGAACACCGGTTTTCCATGTTGGTAATGACCAGGTCTAGGATATTGCTGCCCCTGGTGGGGGTGTGAATAAGCTGATCCAAGGCGTTGGAATTTATGAATTCTAGAAAACGTTGAGCAAGAGAGTTGGTACAGGAGTAGTTTTCCCAGTTAATGGTGGAGTAGTTGAAATCACCCATTATTAGGGTGTTGGGTTGTACCCAAATACTTTCCAGTGTATCAAGAAATGAGGAGTGTGAATCCTGGGGCATGGTGGGGGGGTCTGTAGCAAGCTACAATTTGGATTGTGGTCTTGCCCAGAGTTGGTTGCACTTGGATAATCTCGGATGCATTATGCTGTGCAACTAGCCTGGAGGTGTGGATATCCTTAATGAATATTGACACGCCTCCACCTTTAGTGCTTCTTTCTGGGTTAGGTGGCCGAAAGGTGTGGTATGAATTGAAGCCTGGTAATGCAGGGGTGCTCTCTGGAGCTTTGAACCAGGTCTCTGTCACTGCACAGATGTCAATGTTCTCCATTTTAAGGAGTGCCTCGAGTGAGTGCATTTTGAGGTTTAGACTTCTAGCACTGAGTAGCATTACCCTCAGATTTTGCTTGCTTGTACCTGTTACGGTGGTGAATTTGTCATTTGAACCTTGCCTAAAACAGGCACTATAGGGGTGGCAAGAGTCTTAGCCAGTATCCGGAATCCTAAGGGCGACAGGTGCAGGCCATCTCTGGCAAAGCACTGTGGACTGTCGATCATGTCGTCCCAGGCAGACAAATACTGGATCCCCTGACACCAGAAGCTTAGCCAATTGTTGAAGTCAATCATTTTGTCCTTGTACTGTGGTATCATTCTGGGTGATGGCAGGATGCTACTCAGGGTTAGGGTCATACCTGCCTGGGATACAAGATCGGAGAGCTCCTCCATGTCTCTTTTCATGTAGTCCAGGGAGGTACGTCTCAGGTCATTTACACCAACATGGACAATGACAGTGTCATATTTGTACTTATTGTGGAGTGACCCGAGTGCATGCGTTATGTGGCGGATCCTGGCAGCTGACAGTAACTTTCTCCTTGTTTAGTCTAGTGAGTGGAACATCAGTGTGCCTGACTATAGAGTCGCCTATGACTAGAGTGTTGGGTACGTTGTTATGCCTTATGGGCTGTGGTCGAGTGGCACACTGAGTTTGTGGGCTATGTGTCATTTGGGTTGTGTTGGGGGGTGGAGTTTGCTTGCGTTTATGCTTTGGATGTCCCTGATGCTTGGGCAGGTTTTTATTGAGAGCCTCCGCGAATGTAGGTGTGTGTTTTGTGTTTCTATGTGTGTTTTGGTGGTGTAGGTTTTGAGAGACTATGTGTTGAGTGTGGTGCAAGTATTTACCCTCTCCTCTTGACTGTCTAGTTCAGTCTTGGGTGAAGAGAGCTTTGCTTCCAGTTTGGCTATATAAGTGCATCTCTCACAGGTTGTAGTGTTGGGTGGTAGGAGGAGAGGGTTGTCTGTGTACATGAGGCAATTGCTGCATTGCCTCAAGATGCCCAGATTCATCAGGTAGACAGGAGAAATCACTGGGAGCTGACCCTTAGACATGCCTGGATAAGTGCTTATTTATTAAGTACTAAAAACTGCTTTCCACTAGACAAGTGAGGAAAGTTGAGTGCTGTAGTAATTTGCAGCTTATATAGTGCTTACAATGAGTTCTGAACAAGTGCGGAGTTCAAAGAAACAGATTTGAGTGCTGAAACTAGAAAACTGGCTAGATATAAGAAAAAAACTAAGCTAGAAGGCTTCCCTCCAACACAGAAGGGCTTGGGGGCTCAGAAGCCTACAGTCTATACCACTTAACAGGAAAGGCAGGAAACAAGCTTAAAATTTTTTTTTTCTTCTGTTTCCCAGATGCTCTCTTTGTACACAGTAGGAGTGCCTGAAATCAGAATATGATCTCACTGTACTCAGTTGAGTGAGCAAATGAGATGGGCCCAGAAGGAGTATCCAAACACAAATTTACAAGAGGGGCGGGTAGTTTCAAGGCCACTAAGATTAACACCAAAACAAAAACAAACAGAGAGGGTGGGTGGGACTAACTGAAGAGCAGAGTCAAAACTTCCAGTTCAGTTAATATTCCTGCAACACAGTTAAATCAATTTAAATACTGTATTCTTTGAAAAAAAAAGTGTGGATGGGTATGTCACAAATATCCGATTACAGTGTTAACTATATTGCTGTCAAGTATCCTAATTCAACTGTGTTCTACAAAAAAAGTGTAGGAAAATCAAGTGATCTGGGATTTTTTTTTACATCCACCTGACTGACCACCATCTCACACAGATGGGAACTCATCTAAAAGACAATGCTTCAGGGTAAAGCAGCTCCCTCCTTCCTCCCCCCATTATCCACAGGAGTTTTGAGTACTGGAACAGGAATTTAAATACCAGGTGTTGAGATTGGGATGCAAGGGTTACTATCACGTTCAGCAGAAATTTGAACTCTGCATGTAATGATACAGCACAGCATTACAGCAGTATAAATACATAGGCTGAAAAGTATGTAAGAGTATACGGGAGTCAGCAAGGCAGAGCAATGTTACAGGTAGGCACTACATCAGGGAGAACAGTCAACGTGTTGTAAGCAGTGTGAAGGAGGGAGCAGGGTGAGAGAGAGAGAGAGAAAACAAAGGTTTTACTAATATACAGAGACAGACAACATTAACAAATCTGCTAAGCACTAGTAACTTAGCAAAGCAGCAAAACATCATTTCAACCATTACAATGACAGAGGAAAAGCAGAGCACTCCCCTCCCACGTTTGCACAGGTCTGGGTGTTATCAACATGATTATGACATACTGAAATCCATTTCATCATGTAAAGTTACATACATTTATTACATCATGCATAAAGTAACCACAATAAACAGGCTGCCTGCTTGACGTAATGGATTTGCAAATGTTGGGCAAAGTAGTTGCTTGTGAATATTCATCAACTCCATTAGCTAATGAATATTCATAAAGTAAGACAGACTGTGCTAAAATGTTTTTTTCAGGCTTAACTTTCCTTTTTATGAAGTTACACTGCCTTGAGTCCATCTAATACTTAACTTCCACATATCAAAATTCTGTCTTTCAGCACAAAGTTATTTAACATATACAAAACAGCAGGGTTTTATACATTGCCTGTGGCATACCTCAACTGTTTCCGATTTTACAGAATGTCTCGAGTTTGCCATGTCCATTGTAAAAATTTGGTTTTCTTATAAATCAATGAGGAATACAGTCAATATCCAAACATTAAAATTTTATACTTATTACTTGGAAAATACATGTAGGGTATTTGTTTTGTTTACAGCAGCTAAAGTCAGAAATTATTATTTTTTTTTAAATTCATTACCTGTGTGCAACAACTGTGTACATGTAATGAATATTGATTCAATATGCCTAGCATGGCAACAGTCTACGCACTAAATACCAAATACAAAAGAAGGGCTGGCCACGTCAAGGAGAGTGGAGGTTAAAGGAGTATCAGCCTCCTTACTAACATTTAGACTTAATACAAATTATTAAGGCAAAGTCATGCAGTGTTGTGTTTTACTTGCGGTACACTATACAACAAAACAGTGCTTGTGAAGAGAAATGAAAACTCCGCATGAGGGACTTTTTGTTTTTAAACAAAAACATGATGTTTTGTAGGAAAAAAAAAATATATACCCACCACTAGTGTGAAGGATGCTACTTCACATTTTTGCCAAAGTAGAGTAATTTCAGTTGTTTATTTTGCTTTCCTTCATGTTAAAGATGTTGTCATTGAATTATTTCTGCCTCATGTATGGGAATGTAAAGTCTCTGCCTTGTGGCCCAGAAGTGGCTGGAAAGGGTCCTGTACCAGCCCACTTAACTATTTAATAGTAAATATAATAACCTATTTGAGCAAAGATTTTATTTATTTTTGTGGGATGCAAATAAGTCCACAGGGAGCAGCACAGCGAGACTGCATTCAAATAAATTAATATGAAGCCACACATTCTTTATGGATTTAAATGTTAACATTAATAGCACTTCCAATGCCCTACAGCAAACACTCTAAACTATTGTCTTATCAACCCAGCACCCTCATGTACCACATCATCAATGGTTAAATCAAACCACAAACCAGTGGTCTTCGCTTTTAAAGCTCCAAACACCTCCACGGTAAACAATTATACATTTAAGGACTTCAAAAACAAACCTATTCAAACTCTATGATGAGCTCTCAAAACATTCATGTAATTATCACCAGCCCCTATGCAGCATCTACCATCTGTGGCAGTTTTCAGTGGAGCCAATAAAATGGGAAATGCAAAAACAAGCCACCCTGGTGATCCACCAATAGTCAAGCTCAATGCGAAGAGAGAAAAGAAAAAAAAAAAAACTTCTAAAAGCTCTTAATCTACTCAGTCTATCAAAAGGATTAAATTTGTTTATGCGGTTTCAGAAAATATTTAGATGCTTCAGGTACAAAAAAGGAAGTTACGTACTCACCATAATGTTCCATCTGTCCATTTTCATTCTTCCTCAACTGATGGGTTTGGACTCGATTCGGCCATTACTAAAGCTCGTGGTAACGAGCTCCCCCCTTACCCACAATGCACCAACCCTAAGCTACCTCCGATCTTGTTTGCTGATTTTACCAAAAAAGAAATGTTTAACATGCATAAATATAGGAAACAAAATTGCATGTGCTTAATAAAGGAAAAAGCTGTATTGAGAGCTCAATATAAAAGGACAATGATGTCCTCTCTAACAGGTCATTGATCCAAAAGTTTGTGAACAGAAGGGATGGGGCTGGTGGGCGGGAAGATGAAAAGAACAACACAGATAAAACATTATGGTAATTACACAACTTCTTTACCTGATGTTATCAATTTCCATTCTATCCTCAACTGATGGGACAGAGTCCCCAGCTACCTACAATCCCAGGTGGACCCCAAGGAAGGAAATTACTGAGCTCAGTTGAACCAAATGATGCTCTCTCTCTGGAGACCAGATCCAAATTGTAATGAGTAATAAATGTATGGGAAGTAGCCCAAGTAGCTGGTGCACATATGTCGTCCATGGAAGTCCTGGACAGAAAGACTGAAGAAGTTGCCATGAATCTAGTTGAATGAGCTCGTACTGGTTTTGTCAAGATAATACCCAGTTTGTTATAGATAATACCCACTTTGTTATAGATAAATATCAGTTAGCCATCTGCCTAATGTTACTTTTGCTAAACTGGTTTACACAATTTCAGTGCTGCGAAGGAAACAAACCGGTCTGTTTTTCTGATTTCTTTTGTTCTATGTAGGTAAAAACATAATTGTCTGTCAACATCCAATAAATGTAACATGCATTTGCCCTTGTTTGCAAAATTTAGAAAGAATACGGCTAAATTAATGTATTTATTGATATTAAATTCTGACACCACAGTGGGAAGGAGGGAGGCATTTCTCTGTAGCGTCACAAAGATAGAGTATGGAGGCTTTGAAGGCAAAGCTTGAATCTCTGAAATTTATCTAGCAAAGGTAATGGCTACTAGAAGAACAGTTTTCCAGCCAAGGTACTCAAGCTCACATTTAGCCGCCGATTCAAAAGGGGAATTTACTAGTGCCTGCAGTACTAAACTGAGACCCATGAGGTGGTAGGGTCTTTAAATGAGGTCTCAAACAAAGAGTGCCTCACAAGAAAGCTCTGCACAATTTGTGAGAGGCTAGTGAATTACCTTCAAATCCAATGAAAAAAATTGATATTGCTTCTAACTGAACTTTAATGGTTAAGGGACTAGCCTCTTCTTTAAAAATAAAGCTAAAAACTCGAGTGTTATGTATCTGAGCTGAAAATGGATGAAGAGGATTTTGTTGTGCCCAGTAAACAAATCTTTTTTATTTACTTGTATAGAATTTGAAGGTTTATGGGAAGATAAAAGTATGTGTCAAACAGGGGAAGAGAGCATCGGTTATCTGGCTACTAATGGAATTGGAGAAACCAGGCTGTCAGCCTAAGGTTTGAAATGTCTGGATAGATCATGTCCATCGGTGAGAAAGGAGGTCTGGAGTTGGATCCACAATCCAAGGTTGGTGAAGTAAGCGAGGCTAAAAGAAGGGAAACCAAACCTGTGGAGGCCAGTAAGGTGCAATGAGGATGACTTGCCTCTCCAACTTGGCAGCTTTCTGCAGAAATTTCATAATTAATGGAATTGGTGGGTAGGCATAAAGTAGATTGGGGCAAATCATGAAGTAGAGCATTCCTCAGAGATTCCTCTGTGGGGGGGGGGGGGGATTTGGACAAAGCAGCTGCTGCATTTGTTGTTTAGGGGAAAAGCAGAAAGATCACAGCAAGTCTGGCCCCACTGACGAAAAATCATTTCTGTCACTTTCTTGTTAAGATTTCACTCGTGAGGTAGAAGAATTTACTTGCTCAGTTTATCAATTATACTGGACTTCCCACAATGTGCTTTGCTATGAGAAAACAGATGGATGAACTCGCACATCCTGGCAGGCCTGTAATGCTAAAAAGCACTGCTCTCATCTCTAGGCCACTGACACACAAGTTGGCCTCTTCAGGGCACAAAGTACCTCAGACTGTTTCCCCAGAAAATGACCCCCCACCCCAACTGGTAAGGGTCCATGGTCACTATGGCCTTCAGCTGAGGGAGAATGAATGGACGATGTTGTAGAACCTGATCTGATTGAATCCACCACCCAAGATATCTCTTGCATTTCTAAGTGATTCATATCCGAGTTGACATGGATTGGTAAAGTATTGACCATGGTGTTGCTAGCATACACTGGCAAATCCGGATATAAAATCTGGATAAAGGTACTAGTGTTATTACCGCTGACATTGATCCTAGAGCTTGAAGACCAAGCAGGCTGAAATTCTGGTACTGCAGATTATTTTTCTTCCACAAAGTCAATGGCAGCTAGCTTCATTATCTCCCTCAGGAGTACAAACTATGAATTCCAAATTTTGAGTTGGTTGTAGTTGAGACTTGTCATAGTTTATGGTTATTCCCAGGTGAGAACAAGTTTGGGAACCTTCTTTCTCTCATCAATTGATGCCTGGTCGGGGCAGTAATGAGCCAGTCATCTAGATATGGAAACACCCAGAATCCTGCAGTCTCAAGTGAGCTACTACTACTGCCATGCATTTGGTGAACACCCTGGGAGCAGAGCTCTGAAATGGTAGTGACTTGCTCCCAGACAGAAGCGTAAATAACTTCTGGATTGTCTGTTCAACTTTATGTGATGTACTATCAAGCACATCCAGTCATCCTTGCCCAAGAAAGAGAAGATGGAGTAAACCATGACCTTCCGAAACTTGGTATGTCGAACTGACTTGCTCAAGTTGCTTAGATACAAAATTGGTCTCCAGTCCCCCCCCCCCCCCCGGTTTTCTTTGGCACTAAAAGAACTTTGAGTAAGTTCCGGATTCTATCTGGTCTGGTAGGACTTCTAGCAGCTTCTTCCCTCTGAGTGCAACATAGTGGGGATTTTTCTTGAGATTGGAGTAGAAGGGAAAAGGGTATTATATAGGCTCTAGATATAATCTTTTGCATCCAAGTATCTTATGTCTACCCAGGCTCTCTGATGCAGGGATAAACTGACCCCCGGTTGCTTCCAGAGGTGGACAACTGGGCCTCCTTTCAGGAGTGCTTGAAGGGTCTGTCAAAGAAAGAATCTCCAGACCCCTAGTTTTGCAGGTCTTCTCTGCTGCAGGGACAGCGTCACCTATTAGGGTTCCCCCTCTGTCCCTAGAGGAACTTCATTTATGTCCATCTTGGAAAGGACTCTGGGATTTCCTGAACTACATCTTTCAGCTAGCTCAGTGATTTTTTGAAAACAATCTGAGAGGTTGAAAAACATACGCCCACTGCAGACAGAGTCTTTCCATTCTTCTCACACCTGGATAAAGTTTATTTTACTCTGGGACTGAACAAAGAAGTGCCATCAAAGGGAGCACTGATGAACAAAGACTTGAAAGGGTGCAGAAAATCACATATGAGCATCCAGGCATGTCTCCTGATGGAAATGCCTGAACCTGCTGCCCTTGAGGCACCTTCGGCAACATGCAAAATAAGTATCATGAATGAATTCGAAATAGATTGCAGGGTAGCCAACTGAGAAGTCATGAATGATTTGACCACTGCGGAAATGGATCCTGAGAGGATATTTGAAAGCTCCCTTGATCAAATCCCTCTGTAACCTAGTAAAATAGGCCAAATAATTTAGTGACCGTAGGGTGAAGGTCACTGAAGCATAGATATGCTTCCCAAACTTCTCCATCGCCCTAGACTCTCTGTTAGGGGGATAAAAAGTGGAACTCTGGTCAGCAAATTCCTTTTTGGTGGCTGCTGCCATGACCACAGCATCAATGGGCACCCCTTTAGCCCAAACCCCCACCAGAGGGTGGTGCCAGAATCTTGTCCAGTCTTTAGTGTATAACTGTGTCAGACTCCTTCCACATCCACAGAGAGACCAAATCAATGAGTTCATCATCAGGCAGAGTAATCCAGGAGGTAGATGGGCCAGTACAGAAAGCCTCCAGGAATACTGACTCCTCAGATGAGGGTTTTTCTGGGGGTCCAACCACCTCTCTGTTTTAGGATCTCAAGGAGGTCTTCAAATGAGATGTCTTCTAGAGGCGATCGTTAGGACCCTTCACCTTCACTGAAGTCCATATCCTCCATGACTGACTTGTGGAAAGTCCAAGTGCTTCCTTTTGCACTTCTTCCTAGGGACTTGCTCAGTGGGGTGCTCCAGAGAGGTATCAGAAGAAACTGCAATACCCTGCTGAGAAGCCCGGAGATCTTGGACTGGCTGCCCCTGTGGTATAGAATGATGAGCCTCTAAGCGCAGAGACATCAGGCTAGAAGGTTGAGGCCCAAAGGGGCAAGATCCATCCATCCTGTGAGAGCAGAAAAATCCCTCTTCACAACCGTGAAGGCTGATCGTCCCAGACAGAGAGAGAGAGAAGACCCCAGTGCCGAGATGACAAGCTTCAGAACCACAGTTCTCCCCTGCTCCAAAAGTGATCTCCATGAGAAGGAAGCCAGACTGAGCTATCCATTCCGAAGTTCCTAGGGACAGAGACAGGTCTGACAACTGACTGACAGGGGAGTTTCGGCTCAGAGAGTCATCCAAATCTGAAGAAATATGAACACGAGCATTCAGAGTAAGCTTTGGATCTGAAGATCCAAGCCATATGAACCCGGAAGGCTCTGATTCAGGGACTCTGAAGGAACCAAAGATCAGAGGAGGAGGAGGAGGTTGAAGTGGAGGGGGAGTGTATTTGATGGATGGGCATTCTGACCCGAGGTTGGAGCCAGCAAGACACCCATCTGAATCTGTGCCGAGATGAACTTCTGCATCATTCTTTCTATAGCTTCCTCTGTCAGACGTCGGGACAAAAAAAAAAAAAAAAAAAAGAAAAAAAAGAGAGTCAAGCCAAGAGAGAGAGACTCAAGACTGGTGTCATTCCAAAAAAGGTGAGAGTACCATAGAAGGCACAGGATCAATAGACAGTGAATATCTGGTACTGGGGAGAACTGCAGGACTCAAGGCAGTCAGATCCGTTGGCTTTTTTGTCAGATCCGAGACAGTCGAATCCCTCACTTTTTTCTTCCTCGGATCTGTGGGCAAAGAACTTTGGGATCTTTTCGAATCCAACTTAAGTCCTTTTTCTAGATGGCTCTGAAACGAGGTGGAAGGCTTCAGAAACAAAGGCTTTACTTCACTTCTTTAGTTTTATATTGGGAGATTGAGCCCCAGATATTGGTTCTCCAAATGACAATGGCAGGAATTCTTTTAATATAAGCTTATTTTTTCTCTCTATTAGAGCCCTAGGATTGAAATTATGGCAGATGAAACAATCCTCTTGCTGTGGCCCTAGGCAATAAATACCGGGTGTGGGCATCTTGCAATGGTAGCATGTGCCCACATTTGACACACTTCTTAAAACCCACACAGGCCTTTTTCTGCCATTACATCAGAAACTAAAAAAAGGAAGGTTAAATAAGACAAGTTTTTTTTTTTTTTTTTTTTTTCAGAAAGGGCAAAGGCAGAAAATTTTACCAGTGATGGTAAGAAAGGACTACACAAGAGTGTGGAAAGGTAAAAAAAAAAAAAAAAAAAAAAAAAAAACACAGAATTACAACTTAATGCTAGATAAACGAAAAAGGGAGAGGAAATTACCAACTACAGTAACTGAAAAAATAAGAAACTGTACGAGGGTAAGGGAGGAGAAATATAAGAAAACATTAGAAAATATAAGGATTTAAAAGATTTTCTTTATAAGACACAGTGGTACAGCGGTAGCATTGTTGCCTCACAGCAAGAGATTCTCCTGTTTGATTCACGGCTGGAGTGCCTTCTGTGTGGAGTCTGCATGTCCTCCCCATGGTCAAGTGGCCTAAAGACATGCGTGAATGAGTGTCAGGCTGTCAACTTGGCACCATCACAAAAAAAAAAAAAGAAAAATATTGCCAATCATTAGCGGACCGGAGTTCCACTGTGGCAACCCCTAACCGGGAAAAGCCGAAAAGAGCAACAGAAGATTTTTACTTACCTGTGAAAGCTCAAGAGCTAGGCTGACCACATCTTTTCCCCAAAAAGCAGCAAACGAGATCTACGGTAGCTTAGGGTTGGTGTGTTGTGGGTAAGGGAGAAGCTTGAGAACTTTTGGTTATCGCATTGTAATGGCGGAGTTGGATCAGATCCAAACCCATCAGTTGAGGACAGAATGAAAATTGACATCATCAGGTTAACTGTTTTATGCAACTATCAAAGAAAACTTAGGAAATATTTTTTTGTCCAAAAATATCAAGACATTTGTCATTTTTCACAGGACACAAATGCCTAAACTGGGACTATCCTGGGCAAAGAGGAACAGCTGTTAACCCTAGCTGGTTACAACTAAACAAACACAATAAGCAAGTAGGCAGTATCACAAGTCGAGCTGTTGTAAATCCAGTTTAAGTCATGCCACACTGACTTGCCAAATGCTTCATGAATATTGATGAAGCCAATGAGACAAATCCATATGAATATTTATTAAGTATTCAGGCACGTCACTGACTGGTGGCTGATGGGCAGGGTTTACTAAGGGAGGGGGGAGTACAAGGCTTCACTATAACCCAAGACAGACCTCTGTACACAAGCTTACAATTATATCTAACATGCATTTTGCACTTACAAATATAGCCTTCTTGAAGTTTCCAATTTGTTTTTAAGCTGTCTGCTCTTGCAAGAATATAGATGCTGAACAGTGAGTATATCCTGTGTGTGCAATGTACAACTATTCATGCAGAGATTCATATAAACAGCTGCCTCTTTTGTATCGTGAAGTGTTGGCCTCCTGGGTGTCCCCTGAAAAATGGGTGTGTTTGCATTAAATACACTACATTTGCAAACTGTAACTAGTCAGTCTCAGGTCTCTTTCTGCTCCGCTTTTTAAATTAACATTAAACTCCCAGTTCTGCCATGTATACTCTCTCAACAGTCTGGAGAGAAGCCCTCAAAAGGATTTACACTGCCACCATCCTACTGAACTTGCTTCTTACTTTGCAAAACTTAATTCTTAAAAATATATGCACCTTTTTAAGCTACAACTTTTAAAGCTCCACAAATAAAGTGGGAGGCAAAAGGACAATAAATCTACCCCAAAATGCACAGAATCAATTACTATGTCAACAAAACACTTCCCTTACTATGCCTAGTGGGAGTAACTTGTCCCCAAAATAAACACTATCAAGGGCATCAGCTTGAACGGTAAAACTACAAGTACTGTAACTGACTATATCAAAATATTATAATGTACACTGCATAACACACAGATATGATGGTGCCTTTCTCTTTCACCCTACTACATGAGCTCTCACCAAAGCTGCTACTTAAAAGCCATGCCCTACAAACAAGCAAGGTACTGAGACTGCGTACAGATTTACAGTGAGAGTTAAAAAAAAACAACTCTGAAAAATAAAGATCATCTACCAAGAAAGAAATTAATGATATTATACCATGTTTTCCGTAGAAATTGTCTTCCTCAGTAACCATCCTTCCTATGTGCTAATGTACTCTCCGTAGGAACACGTTTTCTGTATTGGTCTTTCAACAACTTGAGACTACACCAAGCACACTGAATTCATTTCGGAAGGAACTTGCCAAACCAGAAACAAATACAGCAGCTCTGTGGAAATGTGGAGTGCAGAACCACACCCCAGTGCTGTTCAGGGCATTTATTCCTCCTACAGCTCACACATCTTCAGTAATTGACCCTGTAGTTCTCAGCTGTGGGGGCTGGGCAGCAGGAATCTCACTTAAAGGGAAAGAGCTACAAAGTACTTACGTAATTTGACTTAAAAATATAGCAGTTTATTAATTAGAAAAGAACTACTAATTCCATATCATAACATCTGACTGGTCTGTTATCAGAAAATGTAGTTCTAATGACACGTGGATATGGAACAAAAAGCTTAGACAGTTGTATTTTCATTTATTTAGAACCTTCTGCTATAACAGAATGGCAGAGACCACTGCTGTGTATAATGGATCCATCAGTGCAGACAATACAGATACTGCTCATACCTGCAAGAAACCCTAGCTCAGGAACTAACAGAGGGCACTAAAACTGGCTTAGCAAATGAGGCAGCTTTATCTAAGGGCAGTATCCTTCTCACTAGTTGGGAACAATGGCTGGCTGGCAAGCCAGGCTGCAGCAAGCAGACATTTGTCCAAGGCAGGTCGCTTGGAGTCAGGTTTCTAAAGGGGAAAGAGGAACAGGTAGGGGGTGGGACAAGCTAGCTTGGAACAGTATTGAAAAGGCTGGGAACAAATCAAACCTGTCGTTTCAATTTCGACATCAACTGGAACAGCTCCAGAAGTTTTTCCCTAAAAAAATACAAAACGTATGGCACATGTCTTATGCAGACTGACTGTAGGCCCTATCCCTTTACTTTATCTCATATCATTTACTGGACGGTGACTTATGCCTGACCTACAATGTATTCTCCGATCCAACCCTGATGAAATTGTTACATATTCATAAAAATTATGTGAGGGTTACATGTTCCATGGACCTGAACCTTACTTGTGACTCTAAAAGAACTTGCTGGACAAACAGATTTGTACCCTAAAGTCTACCTTGTCTATGGAATAAACTTCCATCTTCATAAAGCAAAGCCCATCCCTCACTCTCTTCAAAAAGAATTTGGATAAATGGATGAGGAACAGTTAATTCTAAAGACATGCGTCTGGAGCATTTCTCCCCGGGCCTCCGCTGAAAACAGGATCTGTGGAACCTAGTCGGACTTTCCCGGTCAACAAATGTTAAATAAATAAATAAATAAATACAATTCACTCCCAGGGTACTACCCATGTCCCTTATGGACAAGGGTAGTCTGTAAAACAACTCAGGGCTCCAACATGGGAGGGCTGGTTAGTTGCGGCCTGTGGGAAATCTCATGACAAGGCTGGTGAGTTGAGGCTTGTGAGTAATCACACGGTAGGGCTGGTGACTTGAGGCCTGTGAGTAATCACACGGTAGGGCTGGTGACTTGAGGCCTGTGAGTAATCACACGGTAGGGCTGGTGACTTGAGGCCTGTGAGTAATCACACGGTAGGGCTGGTGACTTGAGGCCTGTGAGTAATCACACGGTAGGGCTGGTGACTTGAGGCCTGTGAGTAATCACACGGTAGGGCTGGTGACTTGAGGCCTGTGAGTAATCACACGGTAGGGCTGGTGACTTGAGGCCTGTGAGTAATCACACGGTAGGGCTGGTGACTTGAGGCCTGTGAGTAATCACAGTAGGGCTGGTGACTTGAGGCCTGTGAGTAATCACACGGTAGGGCTGGTGACTTGAGGCCTGTGAGTAATCACACGGTAGGGCTGGTGACTTGAGGCCTGTGAGTAATCACACGGTAGCGCTGGTGACTTGAGGCCTGTGAGTAATCACACGGTAGGGCTGGTGACTTGAGGCCTGTGAGTAATCACAAGGTAGCGCTGGTGACTTGAGGCCTGTGAGTAATCACAAGGTAGCGCTGGTGACTTGAGGCCTGTGAGTAATCACAAGGTAGCGCTGGTGACTTGAGGCCTGTGATACACAGTATCAGGTGAAAGAAGTCTTACAGGAAGCTGTGAAGATGCAGCTTAGACACAGATAGATAGACATTACATTAATTTCAGTTAGGGGTATAGTCATATGTACACACAATAGAAGCATCACAGGGCAGGTGAAGTCCAAGGCTTATAAAAGCTATGTGAGGTGTGAACAGCTTTAAGTCTTGTTTTTGTGTTGCAGTTCACATACCATCATTTCAGAAGTACATATGGATAGTGGGTCATTCATTTATTTGGCGGATCCATCACTGGATCCAAGACAGGTTGGATTCATCCTTCTGAAGGTGGAATCAAGATTTTTGTAAGGTAATCTGCGTCGGGGTGTCAGGCATGCAATGGCATCAGCTTAGGGCAGTGTTGCAGCAAGCAGCCAGAATAGGCAAACCTCACATAGCTATTGTGCTGCAGTGGGGGGGGGGGGGGGTAACGATATCTGCCAGCTTCCAATTAAAGACTTGGTTGGATTGATTTTGCAGGACATAAATTACATATATGAGTACTTGTCACTGGCTATTATCTGTTGGTCAGAAGTGAAACAGGGAAGAAAGTGGAGGGAAGGGCGAGGTCCATTGAAGCAGTAGAGAGGACAAGGCAGACAGTCAATAATACTATGGATAAGTTATTAAGGTACGTAAGTGGGGTATACATTCTTTATCCCGATATTCAACTCAGGTGGCCTTACAGGTATGATGGGGATTGGGTTACTTTGTTGAATGACAGTATGCAGGTTTTCTATACAGAATTACAGGTAGGTTTAGTACAAAAGGGCCTACTCTAAGAATGAAAGACGGTGTGCTTGGCAGAATGGAGGAATAATCCCCCTGTCTGTGGTGGAAGGCAGGACAGGTAAGAGAAGCCAAGATAAGAGCAAGGGCTGTCAGGACTCTTTAGCTAGACCTCCCACAGACCAGACAGCCCCAAACAATTGCTGTCAGGGGACTAACCAGCATGACAATGGCTCCTTGGCAGATTGTAAGGTGGCAGAGAGGAACTGACTTAACGTTATGTTGTGGGTAAGATTAATCAGAAGGTCCGGATATTGACAGTGCTGTCTGCTGCTGCTCTGTAGTGTATAGAGCACTGCTATGAAGTAAAAAAAAAATGGCCTCCTTGAAACTCCTGCCATCCACATATCTCCAATCAGTTACAGGTCATTGGCAGTAACTGGCAATAAATACATGACTGCAGCCATTTAACCCACCTGATATCTTTGTGATTTTACTAAACTGGACAACGGCGATGATGCAAAATGACAATGATGGTGACGCAGAAATGGTATGCAATGTGTTGAACTGGTCATACAAGTCATGTTCATGACTAATACATTATTGTGCATGAACACTTACAGGTAAAAGTGCTTTGGCAAATAATGGAAAAACGGTTCTTAGTTTAGTAAGGGACACAGAGAGCTGTACCAATCTCGGACAAACACATCTGTATGTGGCTAGTTATTTAAGCCACTGAATGAAGGCTAGTCCTTAGAACATGGGACAGTATCATATGACTAATGCTTGTTAACAGAACCTGGCATGGATCCATAAGTACTACCAGAAATTTGCATTTTTTATTCACAGTGTTTTACAGTGGTTTCCTATTGTTTGCAAGTTTTATAATTTGAACTATTAGCTTCCCTAACCTAGCTACTACTTCCCGTATCTCTACCACTTCCACTTATCTTACTTTAACTTGTGTCCCTTTTCTACTACACTTATGTAACTGTACATATGTGATTACTCATACATGTAAACCACTGTTATTTACATACTGTACATTGTTTTGTTACATTATGATGTAAACTGGACTGAGCCTGTAATTGGTCATTGTATGATCAGTGTTCGGCGATATTGTAGTTGAGGGCCTCACCAGATGTGAATTAGCAAGCCACGCCCAAAACCCACCCCCGTGATATGTCATTCATGAATATGCATTCCCTCCCAATGTACAACCGAAGAAAAAAAAGTGCACTTGGCGTTGTAATAGGACAGTAAATATAACAGTAAACTGAAGTAAATTACCAGTATGGCGTGAACGACATTTAAACAAAAAAACACTTTCTCGAACTTGGGGTATTTCAGTTTCTTAAGAGGACTGCCAACTGCTAAATCATGGATTTGATACAACGTAATAGCTTCTTATTTAAACTAAAGTGTTTCCGTTGTCACAGTGCTTTTAATAGTCAGTCACCAAAATCTCATATTGACACCTTGAACGTTTATGTGCTGTCAGTACAGCACGCAATCGTACGGAAGTGTAACCGCTTCTTCTTTCTTTTACTCAGTTGTGGGGTTAAGTCTTTAAGTATTACAGGGTGTTGCAGCATGACTGAACTTTGATATGCACATATTGTGTATAACGGCAAGTTTTATCGACCTAAAATGTTAAAATATATATATATAGAATTTATTGCCAGTTTGTCGAAAACCCCAAGTAATATGCAGACCGGGTTGTCACCCACTTTTGCACGAAACGAACTGGTGAGGCCCTCAACTACAATATCGTCCAGTGTTCTACCCGATAAACACATTTAAATAACTGTAAAAAAACACAAACCACCACGATTCTCCAAGTTTCAGGCTCACATACAATAAACAAGCAAACAAATTCCAAGTACACAAGTGAACCCAGAAACGGCAGACTGCTCCAGTTCTTCAAATCTCTTTATTCACAAAGGTATAAGTGCTTTTGCAGGTTATACTGCTTCATCAGATACATGATGTGTACTTGGAAACATTTAAATAACTAATTTAATAAATGATTAGGTGAGCTGGTCCACTGACCCTTTTCCGTTATGACCAGTGTACAGTAATAATGACAGTACTTAAAAGGCATGAATAAAGTTTAAAAGCGAGTTAACCAATATAAAAAAATGCGACTCGAGAAGTAACTTATTTTATTTATTCTTTCTCGACCAGGTGAAAGCGAGTTAACAAATATAAAAAAATGCAACTCAAGAAGTAACTTATTTTATTTATCCTTTCTCAACCAGGTGAGTCCCACTAGGCTAGTAGCCTCATTTTAGGGAAGACTCAAGGTGGTATTTATAATACTACAGGAAATTTTACCAGGACATTGGCGAAATTCCCCTTCTTCTTTCGATTACACTAGAAATGAGGTATGGAAGAAATAAAATTAAAAGCTGAATGTGCAAATGCACCAAAACATTAAGATTTAACCATTTGACATTTCAGAAATTCTGTGTACAAAAAATAAATTATATGTAAAAAATATACATATCTTATCAAGGTTGTGAAACAAGTCCCAACTCTAAAAATTAAATTGTGATTTCTGAAGAACCACAGTGAATTCTGAAAATTTGTATTCCAGATGGGCTACTCCCCCCTGCACCTCCCCCACACCCTTTCTACATTAGTATAATACATAGCTGCTGTACTGCAGGGTTGGGGGTAATCTAAGACACTGCGCTCTCAGACTTGGTATGTACTTCTGGTATGAGTCCCCTCTCCAGTTTACACCTGCAGTTCTGCATTTCAAAGGATTGCAATTTCAACAGACACCTTCAAATTGTTGCTCCACCCTTCAACACAAACACTAACAGTTAACAAATTAATTCAGTTTTCCAAGTGATACCAGAAGTTCACTGTAGAAACTATGTACACTTTTCAATGGACATCTCCTGCAAACACAAACAGAAGCTATTTTTCAAAGAAGTGATCCATCCCTTAAATCAGTTTGTACTTAAAACGATGTTGAAAGTACAGCTTCAAACACTTAAAAGACATCTGTTGACTGTAGGTTATTCTAGCTCTGTGAGATGCTCCTAATAAATGTACTTGACTGAGAACACCAAGTATGACTGGGTACATCCTTAAATGTACACATGCATTCACGCACACTAGTAACGGAGAATTACAAACTGCAAAGGACAGGAGTGTCTCAGTATTATCAGCCTAACACACCTCACAGAAAGTTTGTCATTTACATAACAAGCACCACCACTGTGAGCTGGACGCTTGAAGAAAATCTGGCAAGAGTTAGACTACAGGACGTGGCACTGGGAAAAAAAGCACCAATGGAAAAACTGAAGGAAAGTGAGGGAGGGATAAATGACTTTGAATAAGTAGTGCCAGCTTCACATATTGTTTTTGGACATGCTGACTGCATTTTCACTACATCGAACATTTGCAGCACAATGCTGGATCTGGTGCCACAGCAGTAACCTCTAAAACCCCTGCTGCCTTCTAAGGAAATTCCTTCTTTTGTGCCAAATTTGCAGGAGCCTCATTTCCCAACTTTTGTTGAGCTGCAAAATTCCACCATCCTACTACTGTACATTCTGATGTGGCATGCAGAATGTTTCAGATATAAATTCTGCTACTGGAAACAGTCTTAGGTGATTCCAGGCCTAAAGACATCACACTGTGCATAACAAGATGACTTTCTAGACTTCATACATGAGTTATCCGACTAAATCTGATGTCCTCTGTACAAGTCCTGTCCCACAGGGCTAGTGTACCATCACCTTTACAACACCTTGTTTTGTTTATTCATATTACTTCATTTCTGCAGTGCTGTCCACGTCCACCAGAAGCTGAAGTCAGTAACACTTTAATAGAATGAAAAAACAAGACTGTAACAGTGTAAGGTCAGTGTTGTTCACCACTCTAAACCCTATTTTAAATTATTTATTTGTTAACCAGGTAAGTGTTTCAGTCCTTCTCATACCCTTTCTAGCCACGACCTTGACAGGGTCAAGAGAAGATAAAGCAGTGACAGAGGCAATTTTAGTGTGGCAGATCAACCAGCGTGCTTCTGGTAAATGAAGGAAACCATACAGTATTAAAAAACTACTAAAATACATGGCAGACATGCAAAACTCCACATAAGCAAAGCAAAACCACAGGTTACAGCCACACCTGAAAAAATCTCTGGTATGTAGTGCAACATATCCCAGTGAAATAACCAGCACTTTTTACCTGTACATGATTTATCATCTGCTGCTCAGTGATGAGGACACGTGGACCCGTTTTCTTTCTGAGTACCCCTACTTCATTGTTTCTCACTGTGGCAATTACTGGCACAGTACCATATAATATCTAAGTATGAGAAATATAAGCCATCCCAGTTGTGCCAATGACTCAATGGGTAACACAATCATCACTGGTGTGGGAAGATCAGAAGGTTAAGGGTTCTATTCCCAATCCAGATGATTGGATTAATTTTCAAATCACTGACACTGCAGTACAGTAGTGAGGGGTGTTACACTCCTGAGTGTGTGACGAGACGTTAAACCGAGGTCCCATATGCTTGAGTTGGTGATACCTCAAATGGATGTAAAAGATCCCCTGGCCCCTATCAAAACATAGTAGGGGAATATCCCTTAATACCTAGACCAAATTTTCCCTAGTAGTATAAAAAATACCTAGAGTCTCCCGGGAAAGAGACTACTAACCTGGTGGGACTAATCAGGTCAACAGAGAATAAATAAATAAATACATTTAAATGCACATGGAACTATTAGGGTTCACAAACACCCATGTCTACTGTCATCCACATGGGGACTGGAATAACGTAATAGTCTTGGACTGTACCTGCTGTGATGACCTCTGAGTGGATGCACATGCAACCAGCATCCTCAGATTGTGAAACAACTGCCACTCTCATCACAGGTGCAGTTCATCAGCTAAGGATATGGTATCAGGTGCTTGTCATTGTTCAGCCTATACAAGAACGGCCCTCCAGCAGGAAATAAAATGCCCAAAATGGTCCCAGAAAAGTAATCTTCTACCAATTCCTGACTCCAACAAAAAGACAAAGACCCATCATCACTCACTGACTGCTAACCACTGACAAATCACCATCAATATGAACTAAAGTGACTGGATGCCCCAATGTCCAATAAATTAAATTTACCAGTAAGCAGATGCAACCATTCCCTGCCATTCTGCAGCTGGTTCAACCAGCACTCCACCCCCTCCGTTCTTCAAGTGTAGAGCAAAAAAACAAAAAAAAAAAAAAACAAAACTCAGATGCCAATTCACTAATTGTACTGTAACATGCCCCCTTCCTGCCCCACCCAGCCATTTAGGTCCTGCTTCTCTGCCCTACCCCGACCCTCCTCATTTTATTAAAAAATAATAATAATAATTTCTTCTTGATAACAGTTGCTGCAGTTTATGCCCTGCTTGCACGGAGCAGTAGTTGTTCAAGTTTACTTAGTTTACGTTAAAAACATTTCTTCTAATAAACTGTAGCAAACCGTTTGCTATATTTAAAATGTATACCCTTCCTGCACAGTTAGGAAACAAGTGATTTTATATATATATATATATATATATATATATATATATATATATATATATATATATACAGATAGATAGATAGTACAGTTGTGTAAAGTTTTACCATAACAGTAAATGTCCTTGCTTTCACTGCTGCAGTATTCCTTACAAATGGGATTCCCTGCCATGAAGCCCACCGTCCGGCAAGTTTACCAAAGTCTACTGTTGCTTTAACATAGGATGAATGTCACCTGCACACTCCTTGCAAGGGGTAGGGCATAAAGGTGATGTTCAGGCATACCATCCTCAGAACTGATTGCCCCAGCAGGACAGCAGTCCAAGAAAAAACAAGGAGAACCTGCACATCCAGGAAGGAAAAAAGACCAGGGGGATGGAGGGAGGGAGTGAATACTGCAGCGGTGAAGGCAAGGACATCTACTGTTATGGTAAGATTTTACACAACCGTACTGTCCTTACATTCACCGCTGCAGTATTCCTTACGAATGAGAGTGCAAAAGCTCAATAAGAAACCTGGGAGGAGGAAGCAGCAGAGCCTCCAAGAAGCCATGAAGAATGGCAGCAGCACAACCATCTCTAGCCTTGTAGATGCCATCCAACTGGTAATGACTGGTAAAGGTACGCACAGAAGGCCAGGGAGCAGCTTCAAGAATAGAATTAGTGTCTAAGCCTTTGAAAAGAGCATCAGAAGAAGCCACAGCTCTAGTGGAATGACCCTTGATAGAAGAAGGAAAGCTCTTGCCATGAAAAGTGTAACAATAGGATATGGTCTTTGAAATCCAAGTGGAAATAGTCTACTTAGAAAAAGCCAAACCTACAGACTTAGGATGAAAGGAAACAAATAACTGGTCAGACTTTCTGATAGCTTTAGTTTTATCCAAATAAAATCTGAGCTGTCTATGCACATCTAAGGTATGCAGCACCCTCTCACTGTCAGATTGCGGAGAGGGGAAAAATATGCAAATGAATAGACTGATTAAGTGACAACTCATTAACCACCTTGGACATGAAAGAAGGATTATTATGCAAGGACACCCTGTCCTCATGAAATATCAAAAAAGGTGGACAAGCCATAAGGGCTTGCAACTCAGGCACCCATCTGGCAGAATAGCTAACAAAAGAACTGTCTTCCAAGAACAATGTTGCAAGAAGCTGAAACAGCAGGCTTAAAAGGAGCCTGAGTTAATTTTTACAGAATGGAATTAAGATCCCAGGGAGTGGGAACAGGCTTTCTGGGAGGTCTAATATTAAGGATGCCTGTAAGAAACTGCTTAGCCTCAAATCTAGAAGCTAACGGGGGAGTTAAAGGAAGACAAGCAGAAACAGCTGATAAGTGGGCCTTAATAGAATAGGCCAAACCAGCATTGAGCAACCCACACAAATAAGACAGAACCAAAGGAACATCCACAGAAAGTAGGTCCAGGTTACGAGAAAGACACCAAAATAGAAAACCTCTTCCATTTAGATAAGTAGGATTTCCTTGCAGTAGGTTTCCTGGTCTCCTGCAGGACCTGCAGCATGTCCTCAGAAAAAAGGTGTCTATGAGGAATCAAAACCTTTTCAACCACCGTGTCAGATGAAGCGTGGACAAGTAGGGATGGATGAGAGACCCCTTGTCTTGTGTGTGGAGATCCACCCTGTGAGGTAACTTGTGATGACTGCCCCTGGTGTGATGCAGAAGTAGAGGGAATCAGTGCTGTCGCCGCCAAAAGAGAGTCACCAACAAGATTTTGGTTGCATCCTGTTGAATCGTGACAGGACTCTCGGGAGGAGAGGAAGGGGAGGGAATGCATAAAGAAACATCCCATTCCAAGAAAACGAGAGGGCGTCCACTTCCATACCAGAGGACCTGAGACTCTGGCACAAAACAGAGGAAGTTGTCTGTTCAGAGGGGAGGCAAAGAGATCTACTTGAGGAGTACCCCACTGGTGAACAATGTCCAGAAATACATCCCTGTGAAGCATCCATTCATGGGACTGAGTAAAGGACCTGCTCATTTTGTCTGCCACAATGTTCTGATTTGAAGGAATGTAAACTGACTGAAGAGTCACCCGATATTGGATAGCCAGATCCCACATCAGAAGTGCCAGCTGGCAAAGACGATAAGATCTCGTACCCCCGTTTGTTGATATACCACATGACTATAGTATTGTCTGTGAACACCTTGAGAGGCCCTGGAGAGAAGAGAGGATGAAAGGCCTGAAGAGCCAGCATAAGAGCCATTACGTCTTTGATGTTGATGTGCTCCTTCTGCTGATGAGGCGACCACACCCCCTGAGCCCTCAGGGACCCAAACATTGCTCCCCATCCCTCATCTGAAGTGTCTGTGAACAAATCTTGAGAGGGAAGAGGAGGCTGAAAAGGAAGCGCTGGATTCAGAGACAACTGCTGAATCCACCACAGAAGTTCCTTCTTGAGACACGGGAGAATAGGAGCAGAAAAGTCTAGAGGATGTGCATGCTGAAGCCACACTGACTTCAGAAACCACTGGAACTTCCTCATGTGGAGCCTGGCCAGACGGAGCATCGGAATAGTGGAAGCCATAAACCCCAGAGCTCTCAGAAACTCCCTGGCTGTAATGCAGGCTAGGGGAAGAAGAGTTTGAAAGAAAGAAATGAGAGTTAATGCCTTTGGAGGAGGCAGGGATGCCAGCACTGGTACTATTTGAAACATGCAACCCAGAAAGACATGATCCTGAGAATGAGTCAGGGAAGACTTTTTGAAGTTTATTGTGAACCCCAGGCTCTGAGGAAGAGAAATGGTAAAGTGAAGATTGTGCAAAAGGACCCCTGGAGAAGATGCTTGAATCAGCAGGTCATCCAAATAAGGAAAGATTTGGATTCCTTGAAGCCTGCAAAAGTCAATCACAGGAGTGAGGCATTTGGTGAACAATCTTGGAGGAGTAGAAAGGCCAAAGGGCAAAGCACAGAACTGAAAATTCCAGGAAGCAACAGAGAAATGCAAAAAAATCTCCTGAAAAGAGGATGGATCGGAATATGGAGATAAGTATCCTTGAGGTCCAGAGACACCTGAAAGGCCTGAGGGAGCAAGACAGGAAAAAGGGACTGAATGGACAACATCCGAAAGGAAGGCACCTTCAGAAAGGTGTTTAGATGGGAGAGGTCTAGAATAGGTCTCCAAGTACCTTCTTTTCTGGGCACTAGAAACATTCTTGTATAAACCCTTTCCCCCTTTGGGACACAGGCACCTCTTAAATAGTACTTTGAGACAAGAGGTCTTGAAGAACCTCTGGGAAAAAAGGAAGGAGGTTGAGGAATGCCCATAAAAGGAGGGTGGGAAATCCAGACCATGAAGTACCCTTGCCAAATGATTGACAGAACCCAAGAATCCTGGGTAATTCAGAGCCAAACAGGAAGAGAAAGAGAAAGGCGAAGAGAAAGAGGAATATGGCTGGGAACGGGTGGATAGTCAGACAGCACCTAGTTTGTCAGGAAAATAAGACTTAAGAATCCCTGCAGTCTGAGTGGCCTTAGCAGGAGGAGTCTGTTTACTACCCTTGCTACCTTTAGAAGGAGGGTGAGACTGCCTACGAACAAAGACTGGCTTAGAAGGGCAGTTTTGCTGAAATTTAGGCACAGGAGAAACAAAGACATGCTTAAGCTCCTGTAAAGCCTTACATTTGTCCTGAAGAGACTTAAATAAACCAGCAGCTGCTTCACCAAACAAAAGAGAATTATCCAGTGGAGCATCCATCAAAGTAGCCCTAATATAATTGGGCAAAGGTTGAAGCTGAAGCCATGAATATCTCCTCAGAGCTGAACCAGAAGCAGCAGCCCTAGAACAGACATCTGCTGCATCATAACTACATTTGGCAGAATGAAAAACTACATGAGAGGAAGTCCCTAGCAAGGAAAGAGCAGAAAATTTACTCTTATAGTCTGGAAGATCAGAAAGAATCTGACAAGCCTGAGAAAGAAGAGCCAGTGCATACCTAGAGATATGGGTCTGATAATTAATAGCGCTAAAAGCTAGGGTGGCCGAAGTATAAACCTTCTTACCCAGCCTATCCATGGTTCTACTGTCCTTGTCGGAAGGCAGTAACTTGGATGAAGGAAGTAAGTGAGATGGGTTATCAGAGGCTACAGACATCACAGAGGGGTCATCACCAGGATACTTAAACAAAAAAGAACACTCCTCAGGCACCCTATAAAACCTATTAGACATCCTGGGAGCAGGAGGCACAGAATCCGGCACTTTAGAGGCAGTGGAAAAAACATCCAATAAAGCAGGCAAGACAGGAGGAATGGCGACAGGTTTAGGAGATTCCATATGCAGTAACTCATAGTACCTCTTATGGATATCTGAAACCTGGGCACAATCCCACTCAAAAAATTCCATCATCCTAGAGATTGTGTCCCCAAAGGAAATTGTCTCAGAAGGATTATCTAAAGTATGAGAATCCTCCTCCTCAGACCTGTAGTCTAAAAGAGAAGACATCTGAGTAGAATAAGCAAGGGAGTCATCATCAGAATTCACCTTAGGAGAATGCAATCCTCTGGGCCTTTTAGGGGAAGAGAAGGACTAAGGAGGAGCAGGAACTGAAACCACTTGAGCAGGCCTCAACGACAGTAAAGCATTAAATAACCTCTGAGTAAAGGCCTGCCACTCACTTTGTGGATCCCTAGGAGCAGAAGAAACATGATTAGTTTTATGTTTCTTTTTTAAGGGGACATCCGTCCTAGAAACCTCAGAAGGCCCAGACTCAGGACGGCATTCCACAACCACAGTAGGAACCTCTTCCCTAAAAAAAAACTGCGGAACCCCTATAGACCCCTCAGAAACCGTCAACTGTGGTTCCCTCTGAATGCTTGAAATGGACACCTGCAAAGCCTCGTTGGATGTGTTGCCCCCCAGATCTTCACCGGCTTCCAACCCAGAAGCAGTAGAAGAATAGTACAGTTGTGTGCACTTACCATAAATGTAGATGTTCGAGTGTATTCACTGTTGCAGCCATTACATTTGGGTAATCTGCTGGCAGGTTGCCCTCAGTCGGCCTGAATTCCAAAGTCTTGGGTCCTGCGTCAGTTGCTGTCTCCTCTTCCATGACATCAGGTGGTCAGGGGTATAAAACAAGCAGCCAACGCCATTTTCTTTAGTTTTTCTTGCCCCAGATGTCAGGTGCCCCCCAAATGGATAGCAAAAATATATATATATATAAGCTATATATACATGCAGCAATGCAAAATTTACCTTCATTTACAAGCAAATACACCACAAAGGCTGTAGAAGACAGTGAAGGAAAAAGAAACTCCAGAATAAAAGGGGGATGGCGGGTAACCTGGACTGCAACAGTGAATACACTCGAACATCTACATTTATGGTAAGTGTACACAACTGTACTACATTCTTCGTGTTTCACTGTTGCAGTCATTACATTTGGGTAGAATCCCAAAGCTATGGATGGGAGGCAGAAGATAAACTGCATTAGGGGCGGCTATAAGGCCCTGCAGAACTGTAGTGGCAAAGCCTGCCCTGGACTTAGAGTACAGAGGCAAATGATAATGCTTTGTAAAAGTGTGAACAGCACTCCAAGTTGCAGCCTCTAGAACGTCTTTGGTTGGTACCCCTCTGAGAAAAGCTGCTGATGTAGCTGCAGCCCTGGTGGAATGAGACCTAATGCCCTTGGGCACCAGTTTGCCATGGTGTAAGTAGCAGAAATGAATGCAGTGGCTTATCCACTTTGAAATTGTCTGCTTTGAAATAGCCTTTCCCTCTGATCCTGCAGCAAATGTCACTAGTAACTGCTCAGTTTTTCTTAGAGCTTTAGTCCTGCTCAAGTAGAATCTTAGTTGTCTGTGTACGTCCAAGGAATGCAGAATCCACTCCCCCTTGTTCTGCGGATTTGGATAAAAAGTTGGCAGATGAACAGTTTGGTTAAGAGCCACACTGGAAACTACCTTAGGCATAAATGAAGGATTGGTCCTGAGGCACACCCTGTCTGGGTAAAATATGATAAAAGGCTCCCCAGCCATTAGGGCCTGTAGCTCTGAGACCCTTCTTGCTGAAGTAATTGCCAGGAGCAGAGCTGTTTTCCATGATAAGAACTTTACATCTGCAGTACCAGCTGGTTCAAATGGAGGCAGGGTGAGCTTTTCCAACACATAACTGAGGTCCCATGTAGGAATTGGTGATCTTCTGGGAGGCCTTAAATTTTTGGCCCCTCTAAGATACTGTTTTAGTAAAGGATGAGAAAAGATTGGTGGCTCTGTGTTGTAATGAGCTGAGATGGCAGAGGCATGGATTTTTATTGATGAAAAAGATTGGCCTTTGCCAAACATCTCAGTCAAGTATTGTAAAATCTGAGAAATATTTGGCTCTGCTGTGTCAGTTCCTTGTGCTTGGTTCCAAGCACAGAATCTCTTCCATGTATCAGTATAAGATTTTCTAGTACTAGGCCTTCTGGCTTCCAAAATGACATCCATCACAGCTTTACTGAGAGGTGTTGTTTGAATAACGACATCATCAGCCATGCTGCCAGGTTCAGTGTTTGGAGCTGATTGTTCAGGATCTGATTGTTTTGCTGGGACAGTAAGTGAGATATTTGAGGCAAGTACCAAGCTGGGAATTGAGACATATTCCTTAGGATTGGGTACCAGTATTGGCAGGGCCAGTCCGGGGCAATTAGTATCATCTTTGGTTTCTCTTGTCTGACTTTTAGTAGGACCTTGGGAAGAAGAGGCAGAGGAGGAAAGGCGTAAACTGATAGGTTTTTCCAACTGAAGGATAGGGCGTCCACTTTCCATGCTTGTCTGTGATAAGTCCTTGTGCAGAATTTTTCCAGTTGATAATTCCAAGGAGAGGCAAATAAGTCTATGTCCAGGCTCCCCCATTTCTTTGTTATCATGCTGAAGACTTGTGGATCTAGTTTCCACTCGTGAAGGTCCATAAGGTTTCTGCTTAAATTGTCTGCCAGAGTATTTTGCTTTCCTGGCAGGAATTGAGCTTGAAGATGTACTTGGTAAGTCAAAGCTGTTCCCACAGTGCCATGGCTAGTCTGCAAAGGGGGTATGAGTGCGTGCCCCCCTGCTTGTTTATGTACCACATAACCGTGGTGGTGTCCGTCTTTATCAGTAGTTGTCCTGGATGAAGTAAGTCTTTGAAGGCTGTCACGGCATTTTGAACCGCTAACATCTCTTTTTGGTTGATATGCAGATGCATTTGTTTTGGGGTCCATATGCCCTGAATGCATCTTCCCACCAGGTGGGCCCCCCATGCATAATCTGATGCGTCTGTTGTTAAGGTTTGGCTGGCAGGAGGTAGAGTGAAAGCCCGTCCCATGTTTTGGTGACAACCTTTGCCCCCCATAGAAACTCCTGTTGTAGGCAGGGATTGAGAGGAATCATTGTTTCCAGACTGTGACAATGTTGACTCCATAAACCTTTTAGGTACCACTGTAGTTTCCTCATATGCAGTCTTGCATATGGAATCAGTAGAATGCAGGATGCCATGAACCCCAAAGCCTGCAGAGTTTGTCTTGCAGATAACTGGGTTTTTGTTGCCATTAGTTTGAAGTAAGTAGTCAGCTGCCTTTGTTTGTCTGGCATGAGGAAAGCCATCTGGGCAGTTGTATTCAAGCTTGCATCCAGGAATATTATCTTTTGAGAGGGTACCAGTTGTGATTTCTTTTCGTTTATTGTGCACCCTAGGCATGTTAGAAGCCTTTTCACAAATGCCAGATGCTGAAGAAGAATGTCCTTGTTCTCTGCTTGAATGAGACAGTCGTCCAAGTAAGGATAGATTTGTATACTTCTTTGTCTGCAAAATGCAATTACTGGTGCCAGGCACTTTGTAAAGACCCTGGGCGCAGTAGATAAGCCAAAGGGCAGTGCAGAGAATTGGTAATGCATAAAGCCAGCCTTGAAATGGAGGTATCTTCTGCACGATTCCCTTATTGGGATATGCAGGTATGCCTCTTTTAGGTCTAATGTCACCAGCCAAGCGTTCTTGCCCAGCATGGTCTGAAGCTGCTGCAAAGTTAGCATTTTGAATTTTGGAATGTCCAGGTATGTTTTCAAAATAAATCCAATATTGGGCACCAGGCCTTGTCTTTTCTGGGTACCAAGAACAGTCTTGAATAAAACCTTTGTCCTTTTTCCTGTTCTGGTACTGGCTGAATAGCCCCCATATCCATGAGGGATGTAACTTGTTTCTGTGCCTCTGTCCATTGATTTTTTGGCAGATCTGGCCAACTGTTTGCAATTGGCAGTGTGTGGAAATGAAATCTGTATCCATGGGATACTATGTTTAACACCCATTTGTCCTGGGTTATTAACTGCCAATTTTGAGTATAAAGTGCTAATATTCCCCCTAAGGGTGCTGCCAAAAGATAAGTGCTTGGTGATGGCAGAGGAAAGTCATTGAGACTGTTTACTGTAGGGTTGCTCTTTATTTCCTCCAGATTTGGAGGTAGAAGCACCCCATTGCTTTGACCTGTAAGAATCCTGTGACTGGTATCTAGAACCTTTAGGGCACCTGGATTTGCCCCGTTGAGCTCTGTCAGATACAGGAAAGGACAAATTTTTTGTAGGCCAGTGTCTACTGAATCTTGGTGGCTGCACTTGTAAGAAGTCTTTTACAGTTTGCATAGACTTAGCTTTGTCTTCCATTTTCTTTAAAACCTCTTCTGCTTTAATACCAGAGTATCATACTGTAAAGGAGCATCCAGCAATTTAGCTTTAACATGATCAGGCAAATTTTGCTCTTTTAGCCAGGCATGCCTCCTACTCACAGATCCAGTAACTGCGGCCCTGCAGGAGGCCTCTAAGGAATCAAAACCACATTGCAAAGTATGCTTTCCAACTTGTTCTGCTGCATGCAATAATTCCTGCAATTCTTTATTTTCTGCACATTCAGAAATCAACATAATTTTCTGTTTCAGTAATCCCATAACATGTTGATACTTGAGCATATGAAACTGGCAGTTTAAGGCCCTAATTGCCAAGGTTGCAGATGTATAAACCTTCTTTCTCCATCTATCCAGTGCCCTGGAATCTCTGTCAGAGGGGGTAGGATTTTTTGCTGTTGAGGCCTTAACACCTTTTGGACCCTGTGA
This sequence comes from Protopterus annectens, assembly GCF_019279795.1. Lineage (NCBI taxonomy): Eukaryota > Metazoa > Chordata > Ceratodontiformes > Protopteridae > Protopterus > Protopterus annectens. The sequence continues at coordinate 1,951,554,195 of NC_056743.1, read as the reverse complement.
AATAGTTTCAGGGTCAGCAGCAGGGTTTCTAAATAAAAATTTGTGTGAGTTAGGAACCCTGTAATATCTGTCTGGCTTGCAGGGAGCCGGAGGTAAGGAGTCTGGAGTCAAGCTTGACTCCGAAAACACATCATCCACAATGTCTAAAACAGGAGGTATGGCTAAAGGCCTATGCTGAGGGAGAAGAAGGAAATCCCTGAGCCTCTTTTTTGATTCTGAGAACTCTTGACTCTCCCAGTGAAAATGCTCCCTCAAATCATGCAAGGTTTCTCCAAAGGAATAATCTTCAGGAGATGCAGCTGGGATAGATTCCTCTCCACCAGAATCCTCATAGGGTGGTATAGATAATTCCTGATCAGAAGAGGAATCAGAAGAAATAGAAACCTGATCTGAAGATTCATAATCAGTGTCTTGCCTAGGCCTCTTATCAGGAGGGGGTTGGGAACCCCTGATCAAGGTAATTAGGTCTTCAGCCATTTTGATCATCTGCTTTTTGGGCATAGAGGCCTGGGCACGTGGCTCATGCGTCAGTTTTTTAGCTTTAAAAGTTGCTTTTGTCTTTGATTTTGAAGCTGGCATCGGTTTTATATAAAAATGTTGTGGCTTGAATACACCCTCAGAAGCCGGTGCCTGCTCAGCAGCTCCGGACCCATCGGAGGGAGAGACATCAGCGGGTACAATACTTTGAGAATCTCGCGGTATGCCGGACTCCACATGGGTCTTGGTAGGGGCCTGCGACTCGAAAGTAGTGGGTATCAGGGGCTGCGAAAGCGCCTCACTGAGTACCGGCAAACCGGTGACTGGCTTAGGAGAAGCTTCGTCGGTTTTAGACATCGACGGTCTGTCTCTGTCCTTTTCTTTGTGTTTTTTGTGTACTCCGGTAGTCGGATTGCTATCCGACGACATTTCAGGATAGTTAAATCTGCTTCCAAAATATTCTGAGGCAAAGATATACCGACGCTTAATAGTGCGTTGGTTAAATCTAGCACAAAACCGACAGCTAGGCACGTTATGATCAGGGCCTAGGCAAGGAATACAGTATAAATGGAAATCCTTATGAGGTATTTGCTTCCCACAAGTAATACAATTATTAACTTTTACTGACATCGGTATGGAGCAAAAAAAAAAGTTTCCCCAACGGGGTACTTAGCTTTAGTGAAGACTTCGGTTCTGAAACTCAAATTCGAAAATTTCAGGAGTCGGCCGACCGGCACTTGCAAACTGCTTCTCCTTCGGGCACCGCGCGGCAAGAAAGACTAAAGAAAATGGTGTCAGCTGCTTGTTTTATACCCCTGACCACCTGACGTCAGGGAAGAGGAGACAGCTACTGACGCAGGACCCAAGACTTTGGAATTCAGGCCGTCTGAGGGCAACCTGCCAGCAGATTATTCAAATGTAATGACTGCAACAGTGTACTTACCATAATGCTGGATCCTTCCATTGATGTCTGTTCAATATCACTGATGGCTCTACAGGCCAATTGTTGGATCTGAGCTTGCAAAACTAGTGCTCCAGCCTTGAGTTAATTTCCTTGCCACAATGCATCTATGAATGATGCTGCCTCAGACAGAATTTATTGCCTAATAAGGAAGGCTGGTCTCAAAGGACAACACTGGAGAAGAGGTGTAATGGCCCTTCAGAAATGACAATTTGGAAGGGGAATAGTGGGAAGGTTATCATATTGTAGAAACATAAATGAAAAGATCCAGCATTATAATAAATACATTAACTACTGTATCTTGTTCATCCCATCTGTCCGATTAGACTAATGGGTCAGAGTCCTCAACTACCAAATACCTGGATGGAGACATGACAGGAGGCTCATGAGGACTGTGGCTTCAAAGGGAACCCTGGACCTCAAAATAACATCCAGTTTGTAATGTTTGGCAAAGGTATGCAATGTAGACCAGGTTGCAGCAGCACAGATTTCCTCAATTAAAGAATTTCTAAAAAAGTTGTGGAAGTAATAACAGATTTCGAAATGTGAGCCTTATAGCTGCATGGTAAGGGTCAGTTGTCAGTACAGCAAACAAAGATAATACAATGAGAAAGCCATCTTTTCTAAAGGGTTTAGTTCTGAGTCAGTTAAAACTTAGTTGCCTATGAACATCCAATGTATGGAGAATATATTCATTCTTATTTTAAGTGGGTGGAAAAAAGTGGTAGGAGGATAGGTTGATACAAATTTGTTTTGGATGCCACTTCTGGAACAAAGGAAGGGTTTGTAGGTAGGGAAACTCCCTCTTTGTGAAATAAAGTAAAGTAGTCTAGAGGACAGGGCCTGCAACTCTTAATATTCTAATATCTAAGGTTATTGCCATAATGAACATTTTTCAAGAAAGAAATTTCAAAGAGGCAGAGGATGCTGATTCAAAAGGGGAATTTGTTAACGCTTCTAGAAGAAAATAGAGATCTCACAAGGAACCAGTTTTCTGATCTGAGGGAGAAGAAAGGCTCCCCTGAGAAAAGCTATGCAAAGCCTATGTCAATCTAAACAGCATGAATCAATGCCATTGTGAAAAGTAGAAATTGTTACTAATTGTACAATAACAGTCGATAAACTGAAAACTAAAAACACATGTGAGAGAAAAAGTAAAATCTCAGGGCTAGAAGCACTTGAGGGGTCTATACCTTGAGCAGATGCATAACTAGAGAAAGTTTCTATTTGTTACAGTAGACCTTCTGCGTACACTTTTTCTGACATGCAGATAGAATATGAACAACATTAAGAGCCAAAGGTCTTGGACCATCACTGAGGACTGGAAAAAACAGGTGGTTAACTGAGGTTGTAAAGATCCAGGTGAGGTCACCAGGCTGGACGAAAGAAAGAAGATACTTCCTGGGATTTAATAGTAAAGGAGGCTCCCTAATGTGAGTCATCAGTAGGGGGAACAGAATTATCCTAGGCTAGTATAATAAGAATTACGTTGGCTCTGCATTTTATAGGCTTCTATGCATCTGGACAATAGGGGAAGAGGAGGGACTGCATAAAGAAGCCAAGATGGTACTGTATGACAGTATGCATTTCACAGGGACTCTCCCTTTGGGGGCTCAAGACAAAAAAGTTGTTACACTTGATGATGATGTGGGTAGGATGGTTGCAGCAAGGATGGCCCCAGAGGTTGAAAATTTGTTGCAACACCACTAGATTAAGAGATCATCAGCAAGGCAATAGAATGGACCAGCTGAGCTTGACGGGAAAACAGCTGATTTTCCAGGGAATGTGCACTGCTATCAGGAAGCACTGCAAAAGAATCACTCACTGCTGTACTCTCATGGCTTCCTAGCATAAGAGGTAGGACCAGGTTTTTCCCTGCTTGTTGATGTACCAAACCATGGTCATGTTGTTGATTTGAACAGAACTCGCCCCTGGAAGTACAAAGTCCTGTAGCTCCTGCAATGCAGGAACCACCACCATCACTCCCAGGACACTGATGTGAAGGTTCACCCTGGAACCATCCTCCCCTGATAATGTCCACTCAACTGAAGGAGAAGACATCCGTGGTTACCACTGTTGTAGGAGGTGGCATTAAGAATGGTCTTCCAAGGAGAATGAATGGGAAAATTAGCCACCACTGTAAGTGAACTCTGCAAAGATGAGTACTTATTACTGGAGCAGGCAGATGATCTGACACTTGCAACCACTGCATTCCAAGTAGCCAGTAAAGTACTGTCACATGAAATCGAGCAAAGTATACCATTTTTAATTTCTACAAGTCTTTTGGGTTTCTAATACCATGATGGGAATGGACCCCATTCTTAAGTCAAAGTGTGATTAAAGTTCATGAAATTAGTATTGTTTCAATCTTTGATGTCAGCCAAATGTGCTCTTCGTAGCACCTGCAATGTGCCCAGTAATGACTCCTTCTGCAGTTCATATGGAATTACATACATTGGTAACATATCTAAATACAACTGTAAATTCTTTTTGTATAAGACCCATTGCTCCTACTATTATTGGAACTGTCTGGGTATCTTTCTTCCACATTGCTCTCGTTTCTGCCTGCAGATCCTGATATTTTATGATTTTGTGTCCCCTGTACGCAAGACACTGTAGTCACTAGGTGTGGCGATTTCAATAATCAATGCTACTCTTGTCTTCTTTTCTTGGACCACTATATCCGGTTTTCTAGCATCTATCTTTTGAACTGTTGGTAATGGGTGATCCCATGTGATGCTTCATCATTTTCTATGATGCTTTATGGATCAGGTTTCCAGTGTTTTTCGGCCACTTCAGTACCATAATGTTTGCACAATCCCCAGTGCAACAGTCTTGCCACATTATTATGTCTTTCAGTATATAGTCCTTCTGCCATTAGTATGTCACAACCAGCAACGAGGTGTGCAACTGTTTCCAATTCGGTTTTACAAAACTTACATTTGTCTGTTTCTCCCACATGTTCAATGTACTTTATATACCAATGTGTACACAGCCCACTATCTTGGGCCACCAGTATTAACCTTTCATCTCTTGGTTTGAATTCGCCTCTCCTTAATCATTCCTGTGTTCGTTCCTGATCAACATGAGGTTCTTTCAGAAGGTTTCTATACTTGCAACTATATTTATGCTTTTTCCACATTTCTTGCCCTTCTCATCTGATCCTTCACCTTATATTCTTTCTTTTGTTTTTTGGCACATTCAGTTGCTGCCTGATTTTTATCTACTTCTGGTTTGAGTTCCATTCCTGCTTGACATCGATACGCTTCTGCTAGACTAAGCATAGAAGTCATCTTAGATTTATTCTCCTCATGTTTCAAAACTTTCACTATATTTGGGTCTTGTGAGGTTAGCAGATATGTGTGGAGTCCCACAATTGCAGATCTGTAGATATAATCAATTTCAAGGAGGCTCATCCCTCCTTTGGAATGGGGAATATATAATCTTGGTATGCACTGATTTTTACAAATCATTTGGCGAGCATGAAGCAACCTTCTTGTTTTCCTATCTAATCTATCCAACACGTTTGGGGCCAGTCAGTCACTCCAAAACTGTAAGTTAGGACAAGAAGAGCAAATTGGTTTATAGCTTGGATTTTGTTCCTATTCATCAGTGCTGTTTTCAGTATTAATTTAAGTCTTCTGAAGTATTCCTTACTAATTTTTATTCGCATTTGTTCATGTATTATTGTTGATCTTTCATCAATTCCCAAATATTTATACATGCCTTCTTGCTCAAATTCTTTTATATCACATTCTTGTCCCAAACTGATGTTTTCTTGGTGTTGCAGTTTTCCTGCTTTAAAGGTTGCTTTTGCACATTTATTAAGACCAAATGACATTCTTATATCATCTGAAAAAGTTTTGACATCTTGCACTTGTGCTTTCAGTTCCACATCTGATCAGCTATACAGTTTTAAATCACTGACAAAGAGAAGGTGAGAAATCTTTACACTTTGTTGTTTTCTAGCAGCCAGATTATAGCCATGGCCTAAGCTATTAAGTAGACAGCTTAATGGGTTAAGGGCAAGGCAGAACAGCAGCAGTGACACACAGTCACCTTAGAATATCCCCCTTTGAATTTTTATCCCTGGGACAACAATTTGTCCTTTATCATGGCTTAATTGCAAAGTGGTCTGCCACTGTTTCATGGTCACTGTAATGTAGATGATCAGTGTAGGGTGTATCTTATACATTTTTAAGCACTCTTTTATCCATGAATGTGGGATGCTATCAAATGCTTTTTTTTGTAGTCAGTCCATGCCATACTTAGATTTTTCCCCTTTTTACAGTTCTCCACTATGACTTTATTTAACAACAAATGATCCTTTGTTCCATATGACTTTCTTTTATTGCCCTTTTGTTCTACTTCCATAATTGAGTTTTCTTCTAAATGACTATAAACTCTGTCAGCACAATTCCCATGTATAGTTTATATGTTGTAGGAAGGCAAGTTATTGGTCTATAATTTTTAGGGTAGCTTGCAGGTTCACTCTTAAGTAGGAGCTTTGCTTTCCCTGTTGTTAGCCAGGTTGGTGTCTGTTCTGGGTGTGCATATAAATAATTCTTACTCATGGCTAAATCTTTGTGCAAAGATGTTAATATTTTTAACTAGAAGGTAGGTACTGCATCTAGGCCTGGGGTTTTCCAATTAGAAGCTTTTCTTAACTTTGTTTCACTCTCTCTAGCTGTTACTTCATCCAATTTCATATCCTGTACCTTTAAACTTCTTATTCTTTCTTTTACCTTTTCTATCCATTTTGCATCTTTGTTTTGTTCCACAGGATCTTCATAGATACTTCTCCAAAATGTATCTATTTCTTTTTTTGGCGGTCTTTCAATTCCTTTTACCTTATTTCCTAGTTCTCTATAAAACATTTTTGGGTCAACAATACATTGCTTATTTTGCACTTTTCCTTTATATTTATCTTTGTATCTTCTACGTTTTTCCACCTGTGCTGAAATTTTTAGTTTATCTGCAATTGTGAATGATAGCGGTGGTGGTGCTGCGGTAGCGTTGTCGCCTCACAGTAACACTCTGTCTGGTTCGATTCTCAGCTAGAGCATCTTCTGCGTGGAGATTTCGTGAATGGGCGTACCTTCATCGAAGGTTGTGTGTCAGGGTTGGTAACTCGGCACGTAAAAAACAACTACCAATCATTAGCGGACTGGAGTTCCGCTGTGGCGACCCCTAACCGGGAAAAGCCGAAAGACGCAAAATGATAGATCCTGATCTGTTCTAATACTGCGTATTGCTTTTATCACATCTATCTTTCTTAGTATTTTCGTTGATCTAGTCCCTTTTCTATAGTCTTCTAACAGTGACACTTCTTGCCTCAATTGCTTTATAATTTTCTCTATTCGATACTTCCATGATGGTATTCGATTTTCCCCTTTCTTTCCCTCACTACTCTGTGTTCTTGGTGGTAGAACCTTATCAGTTATTAATTTCGCTGCACAGTAACATATCCTGTTTACTTCTGTTATATCGCCATCCGTTGCTCTATCATATGGGAACTCACTGGCCTATCACTCCTCAACACTGACTGCATCAGAGTTTCCACAGTTTCTTGTTCCTTCCCTTGCTGTCTAAGCTTCAAGTGAACATTTATACTGGTTTCCTGTGGAAAGCTCCAAATTATCTTCATATGGCACTTGACCAATTGCTTCCTGTTCCACTGGTTTCCCCTTAATTTGGATATCCATTACACCATCAGTATGGAAGACGCCAATAGCCCTAAGACTCAAAGGATGAGAATAGTTGGTGGTGATGGAAACTGAAGGAGGTTTTGGATGGAATTCCTTAAAATCTGGGCTCTTTCCATAGAGTTACTATGCAACTTGTTGTATCCAGGTGGCATTCTATGAATTGAATTGTCCAAATTGGTTGTAGGCTTGACTTTCTGTACTTTATAGATATGTGCACTGACTAGTAGAGCTGAAGCAAGTAATCTCTGGCTTTGACTACAACTTTTTGTTGTGGCAACAAGGAGCCACTTGTCAAAGTATAGAAACACACATATCCCTTGAAAGGGCAGGTGAGCTGCGACTACTGCCATGCACTTGGTGAACTCCCATGGGAGGGTCTGTGGTAAGACAGAAGGGCATGCCTCTGAATTGAAAGTGCCTAGCTCTCAGACAGAACTGTATATATCTTCTGAATGTTTTGGTTACTTTGATATGGAGATAAGCATCCTGGAAAGCAACAGACCACATCCAGTCATTTACTTGTAGCTTTCACCATGACCATCCTCAATGGAGTCTTGTTTAGGTCACCGAGGTCCAAGGGGTGGCTGGAGGTCCTTATTTTTCTTTGGAACTAAAAATAATTTGCCATAGGAATTACAACTGAGACCCTCAATGATTTTACAATATGTACCAAAAGGGGTCCTGCTCACACTTCTGCATCTTTTCTTTGACAGAAGGACCAAACAAGGAAGACCCATCATATGGGGCATTCACAAAGGACACTTTAAAGTTGCCTGCGAAGTTGCAAAGGCAAAGCCAGATATGATGCCTCACTGTAATATCTGCTGCTGCCATACAGACTGCACCAATGGCTACATTCTGCATAAGCTGCCTAAAAGGTTAGTTATATTAAACATCATGCACAAGATAGTCTCTAGCCTCTAGCTACTTTCTAGAGTCTGGAGTTGGCGGTCTCTTCAAGTGGTTAATGTTTGGTCTGTTAAGTCCCCTTGAAAATGGTTCATATGGCAGGTTTATTTCAACACCCAAAGAGCAAAGGTGCCTGAAGCATACATCCACTTTTCCATCCTGATCATGCCCCTGGACTCTAAGATGCACGGTCTATGAGCTCTTTTTTCGTAGCCACTGTCACAATAACAGAACCCATCAAAGGACTCCTGGACCAAAACAGTCTGTCCTTGGGAGGTCTAAAAAGTTTGTCTGTTTTTCAGCATGTACACTTAGAGACACTAAGCTCCTGCCATGCCCTCCAAGTGGCTAAGTGACTAAGTCAGTTTGCTGGGGGTACCACCCAAAATGTAGAACAGCCAAAGTGATAGGCCTCAAAAAGGACCTCCTTATCCTAGAGGGCAGGTCTATAGGCCAATAGCCCCACTGTCACATTAATTCTACAATCGCAACAAAACTGGTGTCTTCTAGAAGAGACTGAAGGGGACCCTCTCAATCACGCAATTCTGAGTCCAAAGTGACCAACTCCATAGGGAAGCCCATGTACCTCCTCTTACATGTTCTCTTTCTTAAAACATTGGGAGGAGGCAAATCCGACTCTTCAGAGGAACTGCAATTATGCAGTCTTGTTAAGGCCACTCCGTTCACTCTGACTATGGGATGCATTAAGGGGCTGAGGCAGGCATGGGAGAGTGTCCAGGGATGGAGCTGGCCTGGAATTTAGCTCTCAAGGAGAAACTATACTCCTCACTAAAGAATGACCCCACATACACTGAATCTGAGGAACCCCTGTTGAGTGCCAGAGCTAGTCTCCTCAAGAAAGCAGTAGAAGACACCAATAAGGGCATCCCTTGAATGACAAAGCCAAGGGTCCTGAGGAGGGAATTGGTGTTGCAACCTTGAATGCTGACATCTTTGACACTGAGAAGGGAGTCATACAGAGTGGACCCAAAGACAGTGCCAAGGAGCTGAAGCAGAGGCATTCGTCCAGAGAGCCACTGAACTCCAAAGGTCTTGGGAGTGAGTGAATCACAGCTGAAGCCATGATGGAACAGCCAGTCCATGTCAAGGGAACAGGCTGCAGGAGAGGTGCCAGTTCCAAAGCCAAAAGACCTACAGTATGGACCATGTAAGAAACAAAAGTGGGAGATGACAAGCCAGCCCAATCAACCTTGGAGATGGAGGGGGATGGGAAGACACTCTCATCAGACACTCTCATCATGTGATCCCACTCAAACTTTGAAGCACTCTTGAAGGAAAGTGTGTATGTCTGGCATAATAATTAAGGTCTTCACTTCATATACACAAGGTACAGGATTTAATTCTGACCTTAGATGATTGTCTAAGCTTAAAATGGCTCTTCAGGGCAGTTAACCTAGTATTCACCTATGAACTTCAGAAGAAGTTAAAGGAGGTTGAGAAGGTAAATGAGAAAGTTCTCTCTCCCTCCCTCTTGGGAGACATGTCTGGAAAGAGTATTAACTCCTAAGCAGACAGAGCTGAAATAGGACATTCTGTCACAGTGAAAGAGGTAGTGGACTCAATCTTATGAATTTTAGGAGCCAGTGAAGCAGTCAGATCAAACTTTCTTTTCCCGGCTTCTGAATATTTTTCTTTACTCTTACCCTTAAACCTTTCTTTCTTTCTATCACCATCTTTATCTTTGTCCTTCCTGGGCTTGTGACTTTCTTTTCTTGGCTTCAGAATATTTTTCTTTACTCTTGTCCTTAGACCTTTCTTTCTCTTTATCCTTCCTGGGCTTGTCTGCCTCTGGACCTGGGGGTAGCAACCCTTTAATGACAAACTCATTTTTCCTGTCTGCCAAGGCCCGAGAACCAAAGGTATTGTAGAGGAACAATCGGCCAACAGATGATCCATCCCCAGGTGCACTACATACAACTTGTGAGTGTTCTGAGGAAGAATTTTATGGCAGCATTTACCACACTTCTTAAAACTCTTCTAACTTCATAACCAAGTGGAATGAATACACACACACACACACACACACACACACACACACACACACACACATACACACACACACACACACACACACACACTCATACCCACACACACACTCATACCCACACACACTCATACACACACATGAAAGGCCAGAAAGAAAACCAAAGTTATAAGTTGTCTTATGAACACTATGCTTATATGACAAAAGGAGAAAATTTTATAAACACAAAAGGAGCCCTAGTCTAAAAATGTAAATAATAGAAAAATTAAGAGGAAGAATTAAAACAGCAAGCAATATCTTCATTTGCTAACATGTAGTATTTTATATGAAGTCGTAGAGAGCTCATAGATGAATATTATTTTATGCGTAATGTTTAACAATGGCAAGCATGATTTACTAACATTTAACAAAGCTATATTTAATAATAAAACGTAGGAAGACATGATAAGCCTGTTTACAAGAAAGAAGTATTTTCTTAGTACAGTATGCATCAAATACAGTCTATAGAGTCTGATTCTACATCAGGTGAAAAGACGTCTCAAAAATTGTTCTTACAGGACATGTTCACAGTAAAATGTGAAAATGATACTCATTCTGAAACAGGTATACAACTTCTAAAAGGTAAAGGTGTAAAGAACACAGTTTAATATAGCATTCTCATAAAAATAGATGCTCCTTGTAAAACAAAGACATATTCATACCTCTCAACTTCTTAGAGCAAGAAATCTGGACAAAGCCATAAATAAAAGTGGGACAAAAGCCCAAAAATAGGGACAATTTTTAAATATTGCTCTTACAAACTTAGAAAGTTGATAGAATAACAGTTTTTGCATTAACATGGATTTTATGAAAAGTAACAAGTCTGAAACTCAAGTGTCTGCCATTATTTTCTAACTTCAGTCGTTAATGATTTGCCACTAATTTGCTAGAAAACCACAGTTTTATGAAAACTGGACCAAAACTATTAGGCAAATATCTGGACATTCTGCGAAAATCTGTACAGTTGAGGGTATGCGTATGATATTTAGCTTGCTGATTTTGGTCACAGTGCTCGCTGCTGAAAAACTAGGCAAAGGTAAAGGTTAATATTAGCATGAATCCAAAATTTTAGACTATAAGGTTGGACATTTAGCTTGCACAGGGGGACCACGTTTGATCTCTTAGCTGGCAAACAGGATCTAAGATAGGTTCTCACACAGGTGCATTATGGGAGCTTGAGGCTGGAGCACTAGTTTTGCTGGCTTATATCCGGGTCTATATCACATCGTCAAAAACTCTAATTATCGAATCACTATTAAGCGAACCCACTTCGTCGAGCTGTCACTTTGTCGAAAGGCCATTTAATCAACGTTTTTCATAGGGAAAAACAATGGTTGGCCATCATCAGAAATGGGTCCTTTTCCCCAATGTAGTGTGACCTCAGAGTTGGTATATTTAGTTAGGGGAGTGTGAGGGGTAAAGCCCCCCCCACCCTTGGGTGAGTTTTAAATTTTTAGAATTTTGTGATGGGCAGTACTTTGGACAGCTGTTGTTTTTCCCTTTTAAAAACTTTGATTAAATGGCCATTCGACAAAGTGGGGTAGATGATTAGTGATTTGATAGTTAGAGTTTTTGACAATGTGATATAGACCCCATATCCAATAAGTGGTTGAAGACCCATCAGTCAGATTGGGCAAACAGGATGAAGAGGATGTTATAATTGCTAATATCACAAATGAACTGTTTTTCTCTCATGTACTATCAATTCTGACAAAATAATACAGAGGAGCATACGACATATAACATGGATAAATCTAAAGTGTTGTTAAAGTAAACTGAATACTTATCGACTTCTAACAGTAAATATTGCCAAAATGCTTTTGCCTGAATGGTTGGATAATATTTTAGCAGAAGTTATTTCTATGAGTTTTTAGGTTTGATAAGACAGTATGATTGTTTCATTAGTATAATTTCTTACAGAATAATAAAATCTCACAGAACTTAGTGCAGCTGACTCATTGCAAATTACATGGAAAAATAAACATGCTGCACAACGCTTGGTTATGAATTTCTACTTAAACTCAGTACAAAAGATCAAAATACATTGCTGTTTTTCATAAACATTTAAATTCAAGTAAATGTGTTTTTTAGCAATATAGTTTTCTAAACTGCTGTACCATCTGGCTTTTGAAAAAAATTCTTGTATATCCTTAGAACTGGAAAAGCACTGGTGGCCAGCACAATGTTTAAATACTGCACCCTTGATGACTAAGTTACAGTAACCTCTGCTGACAACTGTCACAGATAGTAAGTACGTGATAACATGTCATGTTAAAAACAGCTAAGTTGTTCAAATGATGCACTAAATTTATTTACATATTGTGCCCTGTACTGCAGCTAGCAGTTAAATGTGCCAAGTAACTCTGTGAGGTTATAATCCATTTAAGTATATGTGGTAATTCGAAGGTAAATCCAACGAATGGAAATCTAATTCCCAGGCTGAGACTGTAATTGGTCAGAAGTGATCAGTGCTCTAGCCTGGTAAACAAATTATGACAAATACAAATAATGCAGACCATCAATGTTAGCACAATGGGCTGTTGTCTCAAAATAAATATTTGCCTAGTATGAAAAAACAATTAACAGCAAACCAGTTTTGTTAAAGTCCATTTGTGTTACCTAGAGTATGGACTGTGGTAATAATCAAACTACAACTAAACCAACAATTTAGACAAAAGGCAAATCAGTGGCACAAAACTGTGGACTTTCCATAAAATGAGAATATGACAGTGAATCCATTGCACTCCACATCCATATCTTAAATGTAACTGATATCTGACACCAGAAAATTGTACAAGGCAACCGATTGTACAGGGCAAGGCCCTCCTGTTTGGCATATACTTCTCAGAAGTACAGGCAAGCATGGAAGGGCTGTGGCTGACTAAGTTTGCGGACGACTGAAAACTGGGTGCTATAATAGAGTCTCCGGCCGACATGGAGATCCTCCAGAAGGGCCTAAATGAGACTGATGCATGGTGTCAAAGCCATGGTTTCAAGCTAAATGCAAAAAAATGCATAGTAATCCCCTCTGGAAAAAACAGAGTACCCGCAAACTACAACATAGGAGGTAATCCCCTGAAATCTGAAGAAGAAATAAGGGATCTAGGGACCAAAGTAGACAGTCAGCTTTCCTTTGATAACCATGTTGCTAAAGTGGTTAGAAAATCCTTCTATGTGACCCATCTGATCATGAAAGGGTTCGCATCAAGATCTAAGGATGTAATGGTGCCCCTCTACTCTTCCCTCATCAGAACCATTATTGAGTACAATGCACCAATTGGAATGTACCTGGCTAGACATCTCCAGCAGCTGGAGAGACCACAGAGGTAACTAACCAAGAGGATTACTGGCCTCAAACAGTTGCCCTATGCAGCACGATTGAAAAAGTTAAGGCTGTTCTCTGTTGCATACCGCTTTCTCAGAGGCGATCTCTGTCTAACATAAGAGCCATGTCCAACCCAGAATTGTTGAACATGCTCCTCTTAGCAAAACCAAATCTACACGCTCTAGGGATATAAACCTCAACACAACAATGAATAGACATGTTGGAGGGATAAATTCCCTTCGCAGAGACTTCCCTTACTATGGAATAGGGTCCCAATCTACATAAGACAGCGCCCCTCACTATCACTCTTCAAGAGGAACCTTGATGAGTGGATGGGTAACAGAAAGTTCACACCGGGGATCACACCAACAGCACTACTAGATAGGGGCCAAGGGTACCAGCTGCTAGTACAAGGGTCTAGGGAACTACTAAAGGGGCAGTAAATACTGCACAACGTGGCTGGGCTAATATATGCCTTCGGGCAGATAGCCCAGTACCAACCTATGAACCTATGAGTATTTAGACATTTCCAGTAAAATGTATTATGTGATCCAAACCTGAAACAAGGTCCAAAAACAGTCAAATGATGCAAACCAGCAACAAATGTCATATACAGTTTCTAGTAACAAAGACTAAGAAATTCACCTTTCTTGACTACGAGCAAAAATTACAACATTTCATCAAAGTGTTATAAAGAGTTCAGATGAAGTTTGGACTATGAGACAAAGCCCCCTCTATGAGTACAAATATAAACGGAGTGACAGCTGCAAACTGAATATCCTGTCTAAACCACTTATGACACTTCTTTCTTAATTTAAATATATTTGTTACTGTCAGTGCTTGATTTTTTTTACCTTTATTTCTAATCGTACTAGAGTGACCACTCAAGTCTCAAAATCAGTCCACTTCAAATCTTGTTTTAACAAATCCCCTGCATTGATTTTATATGTTACTCTGTGCAATGCAATAATTCACTATTAAAGAAGTAAAATATAAGGCTGAAATGTTTCACTTCCACACCTCCTACCAAGAATGCTCCATGACCCTCAGATTCCTTCTGTGCATGTGCTACTGCAGCACCGGCAGGGACCCTCACACGGCTCTGTTTGGGAGGCAGTACATTGGCTGCAGCACTAACTATTGTATTGCCTCTGAAATGTCTGCCTTCACAATGAACCAATGAGTCTGGCATTTAACTGTGTACATTTACACTCCACAGCATGACCCCTAAATATCCTCCAAAATGGACCTCGGACTACTGATAGTTTTTAGTTAGTAAGCGGCATTAAATAAAAGAACTAGACTAGATAGGTGGATGGATATAGTGATTTTTGCTGCTTACCGCTGCATTATTTTTTCTCACATTATACAGTCCAAAGAAATCTCTGTATGACTACTTAAAATGTATTTTATGCTGTAACTGTATTGCCTAGGCAATACCTGAAAATGGACACTCATCTGAGTACTGACACTGGCAAGAAAGCTACAGTAAAAAAAATGAAGTGCTTTTTGTAGAAGGCCAAGTTGTTAATGAAGTGTGGTTAACAGGATTCTTATCTCCATCCCCTTACTCATTCCCTTCACATTGACCTGAACAGCAATGCCCTCTAGCCTACAGCTTTTTCATTTGCTTACTGTGTAATGTTTTGGGAAGACACAGTACCAGATGAGCATAAATGGAGCTACAGCCTTTTAGAATGATCTAAAATAAACCAGGTCCATCCCTTTCAGGACACTGCGCAATGGCTTCTTTGCTCTCGGCAGGTCCTTCCTACACCAGATATTATGATGTTATATGAAAGTGGGTGTACACATTTCCTTAAACTTACTGAAAGCCAAATGGTAGTCCTTTTTGCTTCTGACCCTCCGGTTTCTATGACAGCTGTTTAATAGTGCAGACTACTATATGCCCTCATCCACCCCACCCCAAGGAAAACAAGGTGTCAATTTCCACTCCTTTCCCTCCGTACCACTGCTCACTCCCTGGAAACCAAGCTATCACTGAAATGCAGGTCAATAGAACAAGGGGGCACTAATGAAATATGCTTGACATTTGTCCCCTCCCCCTTTTTGTGGGTTAGGCAGATGTTATATCTACAGGTTTATTTACCTGAAGGATCCCTTCCTCACAGTGACAGGGTGCTTTATCAAAACTGGTACATTCTTCCCAGTGCCTCCACAATTGTTTAAAATGGGAGGTATCTTTTTCTGTTAACATGTCATGTGTTAAATTGGGAACAACAACAACAACTGGACAGATTACCTTGCAAAACTTAGTTTGTACATATGTCCAAGTAACAGGATACTGTTTTGTTAGTAATACAGTAGAGTCGATTATCCGAACGTCGATTATCCAAAATGTCAATTGTCTAAACCAGCCTTCCAAAGTTTTCGGGTAAGAAAAATTATAAAGTCTGGATATGCAAACAGTATACGTATTTGCTTGAGCATGTTTTTTGAGCTTGTAGCCAGCTCATGTGTGAAAAATATTCTTTATTGCCCACTAGAATCACTGAAAGGTTGAAAAGTGTATTCCTGTGTGCAGAAAAAAAACAGGATATTAGAAGCTTTTTATCCAGTTTAATTATATGTTTGATTATCCGAACAGTTTGATTATCCGAACTACCCTAGGTCCCAATTAGTTTGGATACCCGACTCTCTACTGTAGCTTTCTTCTTACATACAGATTGCTGTTTTATGCTACCTGAGTCTAACAGACTTTGCAGATGTCTGCCATCAGTTAAGACATTGCAGTCAATTGGCTTGACAATTACATATTACATATTAACAACATGCAGTTTCAACCATTTTAGAAGATAAATGTCTGACTGAAATGCCTGTGTCTTACCCCTAATTATTGTAAAGCTGTTTCTTCTTACCATGTCATATTGTTTTTTTTTCTCCTCCCTCTCTCTCCACTGTACCTAACTTTCCAACCTACTATCTTGTACTGAGACTTTCAGAGATTTCCTGCCCGGAGAATAAGGACCCCTTTCAAATAAAACCAGCCAACTCAACCTTAATCTAAGGAAACTTGTCGTCCCACTTCAGAGTCCGAGTACCGAAGGGAGCAAGGAAGTACGTGTTTAACAAACCTAGACGTATAACTGACCTTATTAAAATACCTTATATATCTGCATTTAATACGCTACCTAGCCAGGATGCCCGGCAGCCATGCCCCTCTCTACCCCTAGCAAACAAACCTTTCTTCTCCTTGTGTAGCCTCCAGTAGCTGTTAATCACAGCCTTCCCTACTTTAATATTCACTATCTCTTATCAGTAGATGCTGCCGCAATATACTTTTCACCCAGCAGGTGGCAACCTTCACTAGGCGCGTTTCTCACCCATTCTACCCCATCTTTCTCCTAGTATAACTTAAAATGCATCATTGCTGTAGTAGATTGCTTTTACATTTCTATTTCTATCCACCACATTCCTCACTAGTGCACACAGGTATCCCCCCACTATCACTTAGACTGGAATTCTACCTACCTTTACCTACCTGGTAGTACCGTCACAGGAATTAGCAATTCACAGATTGTTCTCTCAGAACTTCCATACTTAATTGTCTGAACCCACTCCATTCGCCCTGCAGGCTCACTCCACTCCCCTACCCTACCCCCAAATCCCACCCAACCCCACTGTTCCTATACTTATACCTCTCTAATCACACCCACATTCCCAATATCCAGTCCCATACTGCTTCT
The DNA here is from genome assembly GCF_019279795.1 of Protopterus annectens. Taxonomy (NCBI): domain Eukaryota; kingdom Metazoa; phylum Chordata; order Ceratodontiformes; family Protopteridae; genus Protopterus; species Protopterus annectens. The sequence goes on along the minus strand of NC_056743.1, from coordinate 1,951,537,064 downwards.
CGTTAAGTAGTATATACTAGGTAACACATCACTCCCTCCTCATCATTACATACACTACCTCCCATTCACTAACCTACAACTTTTCCATCACAATGCCTATAACACCCATGTCAAAACACATTAAACTCTTACTCTTATATTGACTTCTACCTTTCCTTTTTCTACCATATGTCCTAACAGCCTATGAACATCTCAACTATTCCAATTTCCACCATCCCTCTAAACAAACATCCCTACCAACTATATCAGCCACCCACGAACACATTAACATAACATCAGCAGCCAGCTATCTCCTCCCAAAGTATCATAGAGTTGCCCACATTACTTATAAATATCTCCAAGCCAAGAAAACCCAAAACATATTTTATAAACCCCTAATTCACACACATAGACTTCACCAACAAACACCTCCTACTGCATGGTGACATTCATCCCAACCCAGGCCCCAACAACAATTGCCCCACTAACCCACATAGGCCTAATCCATCTACCTTTCACACCACTACAAGGCCTCCTAACTCCCTCTTCATAGCTCACCTAAACATATGAAGTATAAACAATAAAGTTACTCACCTTCATGCTCTCCTAGATGTACATGCATTAGACATCCTATGTCTAACTGAAACATGGTTAAAACCTGCAACCAAAGATTATGAAATCGCCCCTCCAGGATACAATATTTTGAGATTAGATTGCCTGAACAAAAAGGGTGGGGGAGTAGTCATACTATACAAAGCAGGCCTCCAAGTTACTTCATTAGATGTCCAACCAACTTCAGATACTAATACTGAAATCCTTATCACTAGGCTTCAGATTAATGCCAGTAAGTCCATCTACATTATATGCTCCTATCTTCCTCCTGGAAATAACATCACCACCCTTGAAAATATCCTTAGCTGGCTTTCCACAAAATACCCACAAGAAACCACAGTGCTAGGTGACTTCAATATAGGCTAGAATAGGTGTACTACTGTTAATCCTACTAACCACATAAACCTACATGGTTTCTTCCAAACAATCACCTCTCCTACCAGAATCCTCAAACCCACCCATAAAGAAAGCACCTTAGATTGGATTCTAACAAATACTCATCCCCTAACATATAAAGCAGGCACCCTTCCAGATGACATTAGCGATCACTCACTAACGTAACTAATATTCTCTGCCCAACCACATATAGAACCACTTGAACCAATAAACATTTTAACCCTGAAAGCTTCCAAACTGAACTTAGTGCATGTGATTGGTCACCCCTAAAACACCTCCAGCTAGAGGATGCAGTGACATACTTCCACACCAAATTTTAAGAAATCCTGGACTACCATGCCCCTACTTGTACTATCAGAAACAGGACTAAAACTGCTCCATGGTTAACAAAAGAAACTAGGCAGAAAATTCTACTTAGAAACAAAATCTGGGCCAAATTGCGTACCACTAAAAACCTTGCTGATCATATAAAATGTAAGCAGCTTAGAAATACTACTAAAACATCAATACTTTTAGATAAAAGAAACTTCATCTTTCAACTTCAACAAACTAACAAACATAAACCACAAAAATTCTGGACAGGTATCAACAGACTCCTACATCCAGATCACTCCAAGACACCAACCCCATCAGGGATAGCCCATGAGAATCCCAAGCAAATTGCTGATGTCTTTAATACCTTCTTTACTGAAGCCATCCAATCACTTGCTAACTCATTGCCTCCAGTATCCTATAGCCTGCCTTCCTCCTCAACTAGCTTACTGCCTTCATTTCATTTACAACCAGTTCCAACATCCCTCATCTGCACACTTCTTCAAAAACTCAAACCATCTACCCCCTCAGCTGACTATTACCAGACAAATACCTGCAAATAGCAGCAAAAGTTATAGCCTATCCTATTTCTCTCCTAATAAATAAAACCATAACAGAAGGAACCATCCCATCTATTTGGAAAATCTCCCACAAAGGCGGTAACTCAACAGAACTCTCAAACTTTCGTCCAATTGTCTTACTCTCTCCTTTAGCTAACATTATGGAAAAATGCATCCACCGTCAACTGTTAGACTACCTTCTCCAAAATAGCCTATTAGCTAATTGTCAGCATGGTTTCAAGCCCTTCCACAGCACTACCACTGCCCTCTTATCCTTTTCTGACCGCATAAACAAAAATCGTAACAGTAACACTCTTTTCTCTGCACTCTTTATTGATCTCTCAAAAGCCTTTGACATGGTCAACCACCAGCTACTTTTGAATATACTTAAGTCCCTTTCACTTGATACACAGGCATTACAGTGGTTCAAATCCTACTTAGATAATAGGCAACAGGCAGTGCTTTGGGATAATAATCTATCTAACCACCTTCCTGTTATCCTTGGTGTACCTCAAGGTTCTATATTGGGCCCTCTTCTAATTCTCAAAGTTTATCAACGATCTAAATGTAAACATCCTTCAAGCTACCTGCATACAATACACAGACGATTCCACATTAATATGCTCTGCTACTGTTCCTTCTGAACTGCAGTCCCTTACCCAAAATGTCTTTGAAATAGTAGAAAAATGGTTCTTACAGCGCTGCCTCCTCCTTAACCCCAAAAAGACAAAATCATTGCTCTTCACTCCCACACAAAAGTCCACCCCAATTGACTTCACTATCAAATCTAATAACGGCACTGTCATATCTCCTGACACAACCACCAAACTCTTAGGAGTAATAGACCACAACCTTAACCCTTCAGAAGAAAACACATTTTTGGCTAAAACGGCAGGGTCAATTTGAAATAACAGAAAACAAATTAGATAAATTACATATTCAGTCTGCATGTCCTCCCCGCGGTTAGGTAGCGTTTCGAAATACATGCGTGCGTAAATGGGCGTGCCTTCGTTGAAGGTTGGGAGTTGAGCTGGCACCTCGGCATTTCGTAAAAATCTACTGCCAATCATTAGCGGACCGGAGTTCTGCTGTGGCGATCCCTTACCAGGAAAAGCCGAAAGACAAACAACAACAACATATTCAGACAGAGAAGAAAAGCTAAAATATACCATATAAGCATTCTGAAACCATGGAAAGAAGCACAAATGTTGGTACTTAAATAGCAAAGTTAGTGAATCTGGTAAAGAATGAGCATCCAAACCATAAAATAAATAAATAAATAAAATAATCTGCTAAGGAACAAGGATGTGTTTTCCGGGCTACCTGGCAGAATACATTTAATTTGACACTACACTGACATTAGTCCAGGATAGAAGGCTAATTTAAAACCTTAAAGAATACCAGAATGAAATGGAGTCTGAAAGTGAATGGGACAGTCCACAGTATTAGCACCCCAGTGTGATGGAACCATCAACTTCAAGAGGTTGATCAGCATCTCCAGATTTGATACTTTACCCATTTCTAGGATAGATGAATTAACACAGAGGTTAGGAAAGGCACACTACACTTAATGAAAGAGTATTGGCAAAATCTTTAAACAGCTGAAGCCAGCCCTAATTGTTTGTTTCGGTATACCGTTCTCCCCCTTGGATTGCACGGTGCCCTTGCAACATTTCAGAGAATTTGGATTGGGTTTTAAAACTCCATAGTTAGTGTGCTACTGCTTACTGCATGAAGTTGTCATTCACTCTGAAAATTGGATTCTCAACAGTTAATATGCAGGCTGTCTTAGATGAGTTGGGAGTCTAAGCAAATTGTTAATGCTTCTAAAAGCAAACTGGATATGACTAAATTGAGGTACTTGCGGTATGTGATAGACCAAGAAATGGTCAGACCTCAAAAGAAGTTATTGGAGGTCATGAGGGACCTGTCCATTTAATGTTGTAAAGCAAGTAAGGGCATTCCTAGAGCTGGCTGGATACTTTTGTGGCTCATTTCATAACCACAGTCAGCCCCCCCATCTTAATGAAAGGGAAGATGCCTCTAAAAATAAGATGGACACTGGAAGCAGGTAGTGCTTTTGTGAATGTGAAAGGCAGATTACAGCACCTGTATCCCGAGATTTTGTAAACCATTTTTAGTATACACAGATACTTCAGATGTAAGTCTGGGTGCCTTTTAGCATTCTGGGATGGGGAAGTGCACCCAGTTTATTACTACAGCCATGAATTAAGCAATGCTGCAGTGAAATACTCTTCAACTGAAAGGGAGTGCTTGGTAATAAAAAAGAACTCCCTCTTCCCTTTAATGTTATTTACTTGACGGACACTTCACATTGGTAACTGATCATAATGCCCAAGTGGCTTCACAAGTAACAAAATGGTAACACCAAACATTGCCTATGAGATATCTCACTTTAGCAATTTTGTTTCCATGTATAACACTGAAGAGATTCAACCCACACCAAGGCAGATAACAGACCGATGGCTTTCTACTGAATTTAAAATCAAGAGTTTCAAGTTAGGGGGAGTCAATGTAACACAGTAGAAGAATATAAGTAACTAAAATGTAAGTAAATAGCAGTGTAAATAATGTCTGTGATCAAAATGTGTACACAGTGGTGAAAATAATGCTTATAACCCAACATGTGTAAGTAGGATGTTGTTTCCTTTAAATGTAGTAAGTGCATTGCTAATTTGTGTCTGTTACTTTAAAAGTGCAGAGGACCCCAGTATTAGTAAGAACAGGTTTGTTGAATAAACATCTGGGCCTAACATAAACGGGTGAACTGAGACAAGCCCAGGCAGAGAATGCTTGCCCTTGGTATAGAGAAACTGCAACTCTACGACAGAGACCCAACCAAAGTGAAAACCAGCCACAACCAAGAAGCTGGACAATATTCCTCCTTCCCAGACGGAGCTACTGTCAGAGACTATTTCCTAACGTACACGACTGAATTAAAGGTTCTGGTCGTGTGTTTTAGTTAGAACCACAGGACTACATTTTGCTCAAAAGAAACTTCCTTATTAGCACTTGTTTAGAATAAACTGAAATGTTTTATTATAAAGAATGATGGTCTCAGCTGCATCAGTTTTTCACTATATATAGCTCTTCCATACAATAAGCAAAACCTCTGCCTCCAGGTCTCCCAAGTGGCAGGATAAAGGTTTATATTAATGCTGATAGAGTGCAGGGGTCAGTCTCCAACAAAAGAGGTGTAGGGTAATGTAGTCTTAAAACTAAAAAGGCCTCAGCAATCTGAAGAAAATATCAGAAACTTAACATTTGCAAGGAGAAACATAAGTGGGTTAACACCTCATGGGGCAGGGGTTAACACCCATCATGAGGACAGGTAAAAACCTACATCAGGGTCTTGCACTGACTTGTACTATGCTATAAATCTTCATGTATGAATCACCCTCTTACTCCATCAGTATGACATGGTACTAACTTAGGTAGGGCATATGAATCACCCTCTTACTCCATCAGTATGACATGATACTAACCTAGGTAGGGAGTATGAATTACCCTCTTACTCCATCAGTATGACATGATACTAACCTAGGTAGGGCGTATGAATTACCCTCTTACTTCATCAGTATGACATGGTACTAACTTAGGTAGGGCATATGAATCACCCTCTTACTCCATCAGTATGACATGATACTAACCTAGGTAGGGCGTATGAATTACCCTCTTACTCCATCAGTATGACATGATACTAACCTAGGTAGGGTGTATGAATTACCCTCTTACTCCATCAGTATGACATGGTACTAACTTAGGTAGGGCATAATAATCACCCTCTTACTCCATCAGTATGACATGATACTAACCTAGGTAGGGCGTATGAATTACCCTCTTACTCCATCAGTATGACATGGTACTATCCTAGGTAGCGCATATGAATCACCCTCTTACTCCATCAGTATGACATGGTACTAACCTAGGTAGGGCGCTTACACTGATCTGTACTATGCTATAAGGCTTCAAGTAGGACTGACCCGCTCACTTCATCAGTACTAACTTGCAAAAGGGGCTTGCACTGATGTATGCCACACTATAAGTCTTCATGAATTCTACACTATATTCCCAGCATCTCTCAAGATAGAGTAAGGCAAACATTTAAAATTATGAACAATGAATAGCCCATGAAAAGGGAAAAAAAACTATGGTACAAACAACATGCTTTTTCTCAGAGGAGTACAGTGGGATTATTTCAAGATCAGAGGGTCTTTTAAAATTATTCCCATCAGAAGTTTGTTTTCAGCAACCTGCATTTTAACAGCACGTTTGGCTTCTATGACTGTAGAAAATGTTGACTGTGAGGTGCATATACTTTTTATGTAAAATATACTGGGGAAGAAGTAACAAGTGCATACTGTTATTCCATTATATTGGGAGTCATAATAATAATAATAACAAAAGAGCAACTACCATGGCGTTTAGCACTGCTTAGTGTACCTAAAATGGAAAAAAACTGTTAGCCAATCTACTCTTACTTGAAAATCGGTTTGTCCAGTGTTATATTCTCAAGCACAGCAGATAAGAGTTTCATTGATCAAAGTTTTATATAGCTGCAGAACTGTGACAGTGAAGCCTAATCATATTCTGTTTATACTAAAAAGTGAGCTTGTATGAAGTGGGCAACCAAAAGGACAATGCTCAGAACTAGATCTGATGCAGACCTGAAGAATACACCGAAATCAAACACTTATAACAACTGTTAAATAAACAAAAAGACTCCGGGGCACTAGAACAAAGCCGTAACGAATTTAATGAAGCTGTA
>NC_056743.1:1951450416-1951527916 GCF_019279795.1 Protopterus annectens | reverse complement strand
TATGAGTTACAGTGTGAGTATATAGTAAGAGAGGCAGAAATTGAAAGACTTATGTAATGCATGGGCACAGCCAGTTATTTAGTAGGTGAATTTTTAGTGAGTTTTAAAGAGGGTTGTAGAGGAGGCAGAGTTCAGAGCAGAGGGAAGATTGTTTCAGGTTTTGGCTATGGTGTTGGAGAACAGAGCTTTTCCAGCAGAATTATTTGCCCTCGAGATACAGAGGAGGGATTTGTCAGAAGAGCAGAGAGGATGATTTGTATTATAGGGGGTAAGAATTTGGCCTAGTGCTGGAATTTTTTCAGCATGTTTTGTTACATTATATGCAGTGACTAGTTGGTTGTAGCTTAGGAGTTGGGGAAATTCTAGTCACTGTAGTTGAAGTAGTGCCTGACAGTGGTGTGTTTGAAAGGTGGAGTTACTGGCAAACTTAGCGATTTTATTATAACATGATTCGAGTTTAGCAAAGTCAAGTTTTCTAAGGTGAGTAAGCGTTGGTAAAGCGTATGTTAGAGTGGACAAAAGGTGAGTTTGGACTAGGGTAACTTGTGCTTGTCGAGAGAGGGATTTCTTGTGTCTGTATATTGTTCCCATTTATTATGCACCTTTTTGATCGTTTGAGAAATATGGAGTAGATTTTTGTCAATTTCAATGCCTAGGAGTTTGGTATGATCAGATGGAGATATAATAGTGCCATTACTGGCAGATATAGTGTAGGATAGAGGGGTGGACATAGTTTTCTTGGGGGTGAAAAGTAGGGATTTGGTTTTCTTAGGGTTTAGGATAAGTTGGATTTGTGTGATCCAGCTCTCCGCAGAGCTAAAGGATTTCTGGGTGGGTTGTTGTAAGGTTGCAATGGTTGGTACAGAACAGGTAAGAGCAGAGTCGTCAGCATACTGTATGAGTGAAGCATGCTGTGTGGTGGTATGGAGTTTATTGGTAAAAATGGAGAAAAGAAGTGGGCCTAATATTGAGCCTTGTGGCACGCCTATGCTAGTTGGGAGTAAGGGGGATAATGTGCTTTGCCATTGGACCGATTGCTGCCTATATGACAGGTAACTTTTAAACTAGGTTATAGACGCAGGGGCAAAAGATAAGAAAGCTAGGGCATCAAATAGCAAGGAATGTGAGACCATGTCAAATGCCTTGGCGAGATCTAAAAATATTGCAGATACAAAGTTATTATTATTTCTTTGTTGGTTGACTAAATTGGTGAAGGATAGCAGAGCAGTTGTTGTACTATGGTGCTGCTGGAAACCGTGCTGAGTAGGTGATAGTAGATTATGCGAGTTTAGGAATTTCATTACTTGAGAATGTATACATCTCGCAAGCATTTTAGTTAACGGTGATAGAATGGCAACGGGCGATAGTTTGAGTAATCATATGAGTTTCCACCTTTGTGAAGAGGGATGATATGAGATATTTTCCAAAGTTGTGGAACATATGATTCTTGTATGGAGCGGTTGATAAGGATGGAGATAGGGTAGGATAAGGATTCAGCAGCTATTTATAGGAAGTTAGCTGGTATGTTGTCCACGGCAAGGATGGTAGTTTTTAGTTTTAGGAGGAGTTTTTTTAATTGTGGAGGTGGGAATGGGTGATAATGTGAAGGGTGGAATGTTGTCAGGGTATTTCGCAGGGTTGAAAGTGGGGTTGTTTTTGGATAGATGGGAGGATAGTGTTAAGATAGATTCTGTGAAATGGTGATTAAATTGGGAGGCAATGTCCTTAATGTCCTTGGAGGAGTTAGGGGAGGGAGTGGATATTTTGCTTGGTTTTAGAAGGGTATTTATGGCATGCCAAACCTTTTGGGGATCTTTAGACTGTCTGTTTTGTATGTTAAGAAAGTAATTTTGTTTATCAAGTTTGGTTTGTCTTTTGGCCTGATTTCTGAGTTGTAGGTAAATTTGTTTAGTTAAGCTAGTATTATCCATCTTCCACGTCTTCCGAGCCTTGTCTCTAGTTTTTAATAGGGCTCTAGTTTCTCTGGTTAGCCATGGTGCATAGTTTGCCTTGGCTCTAATTTTTCTAATGGGTGCGACTCTGTCAAGAATGTTGATAAGTATACTGTTAAAGTAGTTCACGGCCCGGTCTAGGTTTAGGGTTTGTAGCGGCTTGCAGTTGCTGTGTTTTAGAATATTGTTAAGTTCTTTTATATTTAGTTTACGGTCATCTCTGGCTTGTCTATACACTATGGGTTTGGTTATGTTGGTACGTTTTCGTAGGAGGAAAGTTGGGAGATCGTTACTAAGACCATCTGGAAGGGTACCTGTCTGGTAGTTTTGTTTAGGATAATTTACTACTGTCCAGTCTAGAATTGATTGTTTCTGGGGTTTTTTTGTCGAGTCTAGTGGGTTCTTGAATAAGTTGAGTAAAACTGAAAATATTTATATTGCTTGTGGGGTTATTACAGCTGTAGGTTAACCAGTCTGTGTTTAGGTCACCTAGTAAGATGGTTTCTTGAGGGAGAGTATCTGTGGCCCATTGCAAGAATTCTTCAATGGTGGAAAACCTGTTCCCTGGGGGAATGTAACAGCATAGAATTATGATAGTATTTGTGCCATTTATGCTTAGGGTAGAACCTAAGGTTTCGGCATTTTAAAATTTAGGTATTGGGGTTTGTAGAGGTTTAATGATAAGTGTATTTTTGAAGAGGATTGCAACCCCACCTCCCCTTCTTCCTGCTCTGTCTAGTCTTAGGATATTATAACCTGGTGGCGGAATTTCTTCGTTTTTGATACTTAGTTTTAGCCAAGTATCAGTAATGGTTAGAAAGTCTGGGGAATAGTGTGCTATTAAAGCATGAAAGTCAGGAAACTTATTAGATATACTTCTAATGTTGATGTTAATGATTAAGAGGTCTGAAATTTGCCTGGATTAGAGTAGAGAGTTTTGAGGCCCGGGGTTTGGGTGAATGTCACCTGATATAAGTAGATTTGTTATGCTATGTAGTAGGTGATTAATTCTATGCCATATGTCTATGCTAGAGTTTGTAGGTATTTTTCTAGTATAGCATTGAGTTATGTGAGACTTATAACTATGTAATATTAAACTGTCTTTAAATAATGTAGAAATGATTGGGAAGTTTATGTGTGGGTAAGTACTTGTTTGAGTAAGTGTTATATGTTTCTAGTAATCTGTTTGTGTGTATAGATGTGATGTTTGTTAGATATGTGAGGCCTAGGGAGAGAAATCCAGGTATGAGTGGTATGTTTAGAGGGGATGGTAGTTGGGTTTTGGTGGACTTGGGATTTTTGTATGAAGGTATGTATGAGGGCATGGTAGGTGGTTACTATCTGTGTTTGTATGGTAGAAACTGGATACAGGGTGTGTATAAGGGAAGGGATGAGGGAGGAGTGTTAGCTAATAATTTGGTTAGGAGGTGTGGATTGGGAAATTTCTAAGAGGTCTGTAATTGTTTGAAGGTATAGTCAGGTGATATAGGGGTTGGAATAAACCTATGTGTGGTGGGGGTGGGTGGGGAATGGGGGTAGTGTAGGGGAGCAAACGGAGCGGGGCAAACACCAGTCCTTAAGAGTGTAAAAAAAATATCTATAGGACTGGACTGTTAAGGACCAAGAGAGAGATGCTCTCTGTAAGTAAACCAGCCAATTTCTGGGAGCTGTTTTACTTTTTGTCCACATTTGTGCTTATTACGGAGAAGGCACGCTACTTAAGGGATACCTAGAGGGAAAAAGAAAAATGGTGACAGTGCTGCAGAACCCCAAGCGGTAGAACAATACACTAAATTTAATAACCCGCAGTTTGTGGTTTGCAGAGTGAAGAAAGATTATTTAACCTTGTTTCTTCACTGAAAGAGATGGGCAGGGTAATTTTTTGTCAACAGTTCACTTTATCCTTTGAGACAGCTATCCCTAGCATTGTGAGCCTTTTGTGGGGGGTGAGAGTGAGCTTGTTGAATATTGGGTTAGTCCTAGGAGGGAGAAAGGGGAGAAGAAAAAAGTACAGGAGCAAAGTTAGCAGGGTAAACTAGATATAGTCACTTCCAGATTACAGTGTTTAGAACAAACTAGAAAGACCATAATAGCAACATATAGTGATAACAATTCAGAGATAACAACAGTGCAATGCTAGTGAAAAAAACAGCCACTGTTATTCCAGTGAAAGAAGTTTTAGTAAAGGCACATAATACTCTCATAATAGAGCTCAGCGATTAGCTTCATCTCTGGTAGATATCTTACATTAATCCTTGCTACATTAATCATTAATTCTTGCTACTACGTGTGGACATTTAAGGTATATTTGAGTAATTAAATGATTTAATAACTCTGTAACAGCATCTACTTTAATTAGTTATGTCATAATTCTCTATGCACAGAGCGAAGATGAGTTATGCATGCTTCTCTGTGCCTATGGGGTTTTGCAATGCTACTCTGTGCCCGTTTGTGAGTGTAAGTTAGATATCCAGTTTGTAATACAGGTATGCGAGTTCCTAAGCATTTTGACCCATTTACAGACTACAGCTTTGACTAATATGCCATGTTTCTCTGTGCACCAAGCGATAATTCATTAGGCTATGCTTCTCAGTGAACATGTAGTTAGGCCACGGTTCTCAGTGCATGTTTATGGCTACAAAACAAGGTACAGCTGCCTTAAGTCAGGTTAGACATAACTCCTCATCCAAAGCTACATTATAAGTTACATTCCACACAGCTCTGATGATTTCTATTCATTTTAGTGCACAACGATCTAAAGCGTAGTTATACAGTATTCTGTTCTGCTGTATATGTGTATATCACAGGTAAAAATATGCAGTAATACAAAAAATCCAGCCAAACCCAGGGAAAAAATACAGTTACAAAAAAACAGCACCCTCAAGTACAACAACTACTAATTACACAGTTTAGAAAAAATGAAAACAGAGCAGCAATCCCTTACCCCGCCGTTGGATTCCAAGCAACACTAGCTTACATAACTTATATAACAAAAAGAAGGAAATTATGAAAAAAAATTAGGAGGCATAGCACCCAGAAGGAAAAAAATCTGATCAAACTGAACAAACAACTCGAGGACAAATAAAATCTACCAAAGCTAGATTTCAGGTACATTTGAACTCCCAGGCCAAGAACAACCACAAGGCATTCTTTATCTATGTCTGCAATAGCAAAGACAATACACAATTGCATGCAGACCTCACTGTTAATGAAGCCACGTATACTGAGCCAGAAGATATAGCAAACCTATTGGCAGACAAATTAGCTATAACTTTACCCCTCTCTCCTCCTCAACCCCCACTCAGGAAATACCACCAAATATAATTCCCCCTATTATCACTTGGGAACAGATCCTCAATGCTTTCTGTAAAGCCAAGAACACGGCATCGATGGGCACAGACAATATCCCAGGATGACTTCTAAATGGCACAAAACATGACCTATTAGTTCCTCTGAAATTAATATTAGCCACCAAACAGGCTTCATGCCTCATGAATGAAGAACAAAAACAGCCATCTCTCAGCACAAAGTTTGTCACCTACAGACCCGAGAAACTGCAGACCCATCAGTCTCACTACTCTGATGCAAAGTCAAGGAAAGAACTGTCAAGGAAACCAAAAATAATGGCTTAGGAAACCTCAAAACACTGGACCCAACCCAATTTCATTTCATTAAGCACAGGTCACGCCTACTCAGTCTGGTGGACTTCTTTAAGAAGGTCACCGAAGCAATAGCTGAAGGCAAAACAGTTCACACTCCCTGTGTTGACTTGGCCAAGTCACTTGACATAACACCCTACTCAGGCATTGTTGACAAACTCAAGAGGTTAGTTATACACCATTATGATGCCTGGTGGTTAGCCAGCTGGCTCACAGACAGGACCCAGGAAATTAGAACTGGGGAGTTCACCTCTACAAAGAGGCCAGTCACAAGTGGAGTCCCTCAAGGTTCAGACCTGGGACTGCTTCTTTTTGGCATTTACTTCTCTGAAGTCAAGGCCACTGTCAAGGGCCTTTGGCTAACTAAATTTGCAGAATATTGCAAATTAGGAGCAGTGGTAGAACCCTTAACTGACAGAAATGTTCCCAGGAAGGGCTGACATAGACAAATAACTTTTGTCAGAGCCATGGACTAAAACAAAATGCCAAGAAATGCATAACACTATCCTTTGGGAAGCCATCCACCCCTGGTAACTACCATACTGACAAAACATCCCTGACACTTGAACCAGTAGTCAGGGACTTGGGGACAGACAGAGACAGGAATTTAGCCTTTGACCATCACTTGTCTACATTAGTGAAGAAATCATTCTATGTTGTGCAACTTATAAACAAAGGTATGGCATCTAGGTCCAAGGAGGCCGCTGGACTTCTGTATTCAGCATTCATCATATCTATCATTCACTTCACTGTCCCCTTTGGTATGTATGTATCCAGGAACAATTGGAAAGTCCACAGAAGTTCCTCACTAAAAGAATACAGGGTGTAAGTAGTGTGTCCTGTGCAGACCACCTCAAGGCCCCATCCGTGTATTATTCTGTCTCCTACAAGCTGTTGGGGGAAGATATATGCCTGGCATACAAGGCATTGTCACACCCATCCTAATAGACCTCCTGCATAACCACAAATCAAACAGCACAAGAATTGCCTGTTCTAAAGAGTTAAACCTTGCCTATGATATAAGCAGGACCAGCTGAAGACACAGGTATGTATCCCAGAGACCGCACCTTCTATGCAACATGTTCTCCATCCATGTGAAGCAGAGTTCCTCCCAAACCCAATTCAACTGTAACTTGGATAATTAGATGGGGAACAGGAAATTCATCCCTGGTTTGGCACCTGTGTCTCTAATGGCCCCTGCCTGTAAATGTTTCACCTCCCAAGCTCCTGCTTACAATTGCCAAGGGTACCAGAATTTGTCAGAGATTTGGGATGCATGGCTTCATTTAAAAAGGCCCTTGTGGTCGTTAGCCTAGCACATATCTATAACTAATATACATGAACAATTAAATGTTCAAATCTGTAAAGGTTAACCTTTACAGATCGAACATTTAAATGTTCGAAAATCTTTAAAAAAAAAATGAAGTGACAAAAACAAAAACCAAAAGGTGTAAGCAGGGGAGCAAGCCCCCCTGCACCCCCCCCCACTTAAATATACCAACTCCAAGATCATGCTACAGTGTAGGGAAGGGGAAATTTCTCATTTCCGTACTGTAGTGCACTGATGTGCGATCTCGGAGTTGGTATATTTAAGTAGTGAGGGATGTGCAGGGGGGGCTTGCCCCCTGCTAAAACCCTTTTCTGTTACTTTTTTTTTGTTTAATTTGTTTTTATTACATCTTCTAACATTTAAATGTTTTCTCTCTAAAGGTCGACTTTTAGGGATTTGAACATTTAATCGTTCTTTGATGTAATGTAGACCCCATACACACACACACACACACACACACACACACACACACACATACATATATATGTATATATATGTATACATATATACATATGTGTGTGTGTGTGTGTGTGTGTGTGTGTGTGTGTGTGTGTGTGTGTGTGTGTGTGTATATGTATATAAATATATGCACACATATATGATTCATTCAACAAATATTGAACACTCACAATACCGAACAACCAAAGAATGATAATTTCAGATCAAATCAAAAATGACTGACAACAAGAAAAATTAAAAATCATTTTTTACATGGGGAAGCCCCCCCTGCAACCCAAACACCCCTGCTAATTATGTAAATTTTATGAATTAAAAAGTAATGTTTATTTTTTAAGTATTAAATCCCCACTTCCTATTTCCTAGCAGACGTGAAAAACACAGATCTCTACAGTCACCAAATGCTTTTTGTATACACCATCAAAATACAGCAGATTTTGCATATGGTAATCCTTGCTGGATAAGCAGCGAAGAAAACACTCTGTTATGGCACACGGAAAGGCTACTGAAAGAGAAGGCTTGCGAGATATACTGCAGAGTGATACGTCATTTAGGAATTACAGGGTTATTGCATATTTTGAAGAATGCTAAGCATGAAAATGCATGCTGTGTAGAAAAACAGTGCAAAACAGAAAAGAGCTGTGCCAAAGCAGTAGCGAAGCTGAGAGAACTGCTACTCCCAAATGCAAACCTAGGACATGGGATGAGAAGAGCAGGCAGTCCAACACTGCCATCATGTGGAGTAAAGTAGTCGTGCACACCACAGGAACAGGACAAGTTCCTTCTTTATTGAAATGTTTTACACATCCAATTAAAAGCACAATGGGAAAGGGGGAACAAGTCATGTTACTCTACACTATTCTTGCTTGATCACACCTTTTCTATCCTGTAACAGTAGCTACTCCAAAAAAGACAAATCCTTCCCTCAAACAAATATAAAATTAGCCTCTTACCTCAAGATATAGTCAAACATATGTACTCTTCAAGTGTAGGTTCAAATCTTTATTTATTTACAGCTGTTGACAAGGAAAGCCTGAGTGGGCCAAGAGACCCTTTTCAGTGGTGGCCTTGGGAGAAAAACCCCACAGAAGATAAATCAGATATAATCATGGCACACTTACAGTGTTGTAATACTAATGTGAAAACAATATGTTGTAAATGGGAATGTACCGCAATGAAAGCAGGATATGAAGTACTGGTAATAATAATAAAAAAAAGTTGTCACTTTTTGTAGGATGACAGTTATGTTTACAACATATACACATTTTGTTGGAGTAAAAAAAAGGTACAGTTAACAAGTACTTATTTATTCACTTGCACATTACTGACTGGGTTAGACCCACTAGGCCAACGGCCTCTTTTCAGAGGAGACCCAAGGGGGTAGTCATACTTAGGAGAAATCTGCCCTGAGCACTACGAAACCTTCCCTACTCTTTTTGATAACGGGCGAGGAAGCTTCTACATCCATTTGAGCTGCCACCAACTCAGACAGATGGCTTAACATCTCATCCAAAAGGATGGCACACTCAAGAGTGTAGCACGACCCCCCCCCCCCCAATAGTGTGCTGCAGTGTCAGTATTGGAAAATGAATCCAACTGGGAATAGCAGAGATGATTTCTAATATAACTATATTAATCTGAGGAACAACAATCTATAAATCGAACTATAGGTGGAGAAAAGTCATATTTCCAATTCTGTTGAGGTAAAGAAAGGAAATGACATAGAGGTGAGACATTTGTTAAACTACAGGAGTGTTACAAGTGCTGGAGAAAAGAAACAAAAGAGTGAGTAAATAAAGACAGGGAAGAGAAAGCAGAATGAAGACAAGCAAACACAGGAGCTGATTTGAGAAAGGGCAAAAGTTAAAGGATTAGAAATCTGAAGAAAGAACTGAGTAGTGTTACCTAAGGTTGAATGAAAAATGATAGCTCC
Organism: Protopterus annectens; assembly: GCF_019279795.1. Classification (NCBI taxonomy): domain Eukaryota; kingdom Metazoa; phylum Chordata; order Ceratodontiformes; family Protopteridae; genus Protopterus; species Protopterus annectens. The sequence goes on along the minus strand of NC_056743.1, from coordinate 1,951,518,586 downwards.
AATTCTAATAAAAGTAAGACTAATCCTATATACAGCCTTGTAATGCAGAAGTGTGAAACCCTTATTGTGCCCCAAACGATCCATCCTTAATTAGGGGAACAGGGCACTAATGGGTTCACAGATGCAGGATGGGAGTGAATGGCCAATATTGCCTGCCCATACTGCAAGGCAGGGGAGGAAGACGGCTTAGGCTCACTGCAGTATGCAGCATACTAACTTGTCCACTCCATGCTATATCAGTAGTCATATGCTCATTTGGGAGGTTGCAGAAGAGGACAGCAATCCCATGGCTGGTAAGGCTGCCATCACGGGACAGGAAGTCAGCGCAGACTTCCTGACAAGCAGTATAAGCTGCACCAGCATTCTCGATTTCCTAACAGGCCCTGGACGAGGAGAGGATCTAGTGGCAACTGATGGTCAACTAAGGGAGAAAAAGAATTCAAATCTTGTCATCTTACAGTTTTTGTCATCATAGTCTCAGTCTTACTTTGCTGTTCTGTTGCTAGCTACTCACAGCTACTGCTCATATCAGTTAAGGGGATGTATTAAGATTGCCTTCTGGGGATTCTGCCACCACTATGTACCTTGGTTCTGCAAACATTCAGATATCGTGACTTAAATGTTGTTATTAGTTTTTTAAATAGACATTCTGAAATACCCAACTACTTTTCATACTCGAGAAACGTCTCTTACAGGATTCCAAAATGACCTCCTAAAAAATAACCATCAGCAACCCCCCTCCCCCCAGTTAACTCTTCTGTGTCTAGTACTGGTTCCTGATCCTACCTCAGTTTCATCCTGCATCATCTCTCCCAATATGCAGGACAGCTATTTACCTGTGAGTTATGCATATCACACTGTAACTAACCAGACTGCATAAGCATGGATTAGGATTTCAAAAGTATATGCATAGAGACAAGATGTGGAAAAGGACAAGTGACAGTATCATGTGACATGCTAAGAGACTGCCATGCCCTTGTGATGTGCATGAACATGGCTACAGTTTGCACAGGATAGGCATGTGGACAATTCAGTGACATGGCAAAAGAAATACAAAGTCCTTCGGAATGGAGTCCCTAAAATGTGGAACTGAAGGCCTGGTGCAGTCCTTATCTAGTTTCAGGTTTCTACATTCTGTACGTAAATATTCCACTTAGGCCCCACCTACCTGAAACTTACTTCCAAGCACCCTTCATTAACTCTGTACATTCATGTCCTTTATCAACCAGATGAAGTACACCTACAGCAGGGAGCAGCATATAGATGCACTGCAGCTGTAACTTAGCATGTAACTTACTGATCACCTTTGTGTCTGCAGGACAGAATTCCCTGTATTATTTCTGTCACGTTTTGCTTTAAGTATTGTTATTTATATAGTTTTGTCAGTTTTCTTTCTTTTTTTTTTTTTACTTTTACCAATCTTTGTACATTGCTGCAATTTTTAAGTTACTATATTTTACTGTTTTTGTTTAGCTGTATATCACTGTAACATACTGCTGTTACACTTAACCTTCCTTCTTTTCGCATGTCATAAATGAAGAGGGACCCCAGTGGTCCATTTCACTAACTTGCTAAATAAATACAATGGTTTATTTTAGGCTTATAATGAAGAGATTCAAACCAGTCATAGAGATCATAGGATGTACCTTCTACAGTTTACATTTACTGTCTTGGTCTCTGACTAGATTATATGTTCAGTCCCTGCCTGTACTGAAATAACATAAATGTACAATCAAGTTTAATGTAACACTATGTGTTAAGAGAAAAAGTTTTAAAACATACTGTCATTTGTCTTTTTCCTGTTCTTGCAAAGTGAACATGTTATTTGTTGGGATATGCCTATCAAAGATGGGCCTCATCTGTGAACAAAATGCAGCATTGCTTATGAACCTGAATAATAACTGTTTTCTGCATTTCAGAATAAAGAGATTTGGTTAAAGCTCAGTGAAGCCTGAGATAAGGACTCACGGCCGAGTAAGAGTTAATTTACTGAAGCAGGCTGTGTGTCCTGGAAAATTTGAGCTACCATTGTTGAACTGAACATTCTGTACTTCTTGAACATTCTGTACTAACTGTTGGTTTGTGGTGATTTGTAATAAACATGTTTATCCTATATGTTTTTCATAGCCAACTGTCAACGGTCAGAAATGTAACAAAATGTTGTTTTGCTTGCAGTATAAAAGTTGATGTCAGTAAACAAGTTGACCAGAGGAGGAGATCATCTTGGCCAACATGCTGTGTAATCTGGTTAGCTGCTAATAAAGAAGTTTTTCATCACCTGAGGAAGATGCGACTCATTTGAATTTTTCTTCTGACATTTTGGTCCTTCGGACCGGAAACCTCTACGAAGATACGGATCAGACCGACAGAGAGACCGAAAAACCTGTGCAGGTGAGGGTTTCTCATCTTAAGATTCCCTCGACTGAAAGCCCTCCGACTGATTTGTCGTTGAAAGGAGACCGGACGCTCTCTGATCCCTATCTGAGGGACGGTTTCTGAACGAAAAGGGGAAACGGAGTCTCATCTGGTTCAGGTAGGATGAAAACTAAATTTTCTTTTAATTTAATTTAACCTTGTCGACAAGGGTTTTATTTTTAGTTAAGGGTGGGTAGGATTACTTGTTAAGATTCTTTTGTTAGGATCACCCGTTAAGATAGCCCCGTTTTATAATAAGCCCTGTAAAATAACTTTGATAGAGTCCTAAAATAAGAAATCTAGGGGAAACATGGGTTCGAGTTGCTGCAAGTGTGAGAGTGATGCCTGTTTAAATGTTGATGCTAAGTATATGAAAGGTTTAAACAAAAATAATGTTAAATTTTTGAAAAAGTGGAAGTCCAGATATGATTTTGATGGTACACTGAATAAGAATGCCTGTGCAAAATTGGTTAGAGATTTGAAAAGAGATGCGGGAACTAGAACTAAAAATCAGACAATTGGGATTTCCCCAAGCACAAAAATGGTTAGAAGAAGCAAACAGACGAGCTACAAAAGAAAAACAATGCCAGGAAAAAGAAAAAAATAAATCAAAAGGGATCACTGGTGCCAAGTGGAAAAGTAGCTTTATTTTTAGATAAGGAGGATGAGCATACAGTTTGTGCGGTACAAAGGCAGGCAACTGCCCCACCGTATGGGGAAATTGCTGCTGTCGTACCAGCGGAACCTCCTCAATATCAGTCTGAAGATGTGGGATCTGTACAGCAGAGTGGGTTATTGGCTGCTCAAGGAAGCGTTGTGACCCCTCCAATTTACCCGCAAATTCCCGGAGTACCCAAGGTTGCTTTGCAACAGGTAGACCAACCTATGCAGTTAAGGTCGGGACCAGCAGGGCAAGGACGTTGGGCCATTAAACTTTCTGATTACTCAGAAGCTCTTCCCTTAATACAAGTTGCAAACCCACAAGCAGGGGATGTTGGACAAGAGCCAACTATTTTAGTTTATCGTCCCTGAGCTAGAGAGGATATAAAACGAGCTACGGATGGTATTCCTCATCCCAAGGTTAATTTTCAAAAGTTTTCTGAGGACATAGTTGGTATGCGTTTAAGTTATCATCTAAATGGTTTAGAAGTAGAACAAGTAGTGCGACAAATCCTGGGTCCAGATTGGCACTTAGTTTGTGGTACTTGGACATGTAAGGCAGATGACGGCACTACATTAAAGCATAATTCTGGGGTGTTAGACACGCGAGTCACTGATCTGTTAAAGAGAATTTCTGATAAGTGGCGTCCAAGAGCAGATTGGGACAGTCATAAATCAGTGCATCCAAAATGATGATGAATCTGTAGATCACTATATTGTAAGATTGACAGAAGTATTCAATAACCATTATGGAATGATGATTCTGCAGGATCAGACCAATGATAGTCCGTATGAACAGCAATTGAAAAATGCTTTTCTTAAGGGCTGTAGGGCTCCGATAAGTAGTTTTATAACTAAGCATATGGTAGATCATAGAACATGTAGACTGCAACCTTTGTTTGAATATGCACGGCATGCTGAGCAACATTTCAATTTAAAAAAGAAAAAGAAAGTACAAGTGTTAGCAGTAGGGGATGATGGTGGTATATTCTTGGTACAGGACCAAAGGGGGCAAGGGCGCCGTGGTGGCATAAAAAAACGTGGGGGCCCGAAATGGGACACATTAAATAAACCGGGTGGACATTCAGAGGAATATGAGGGGAGGTTAAAATGTGGAGAATGTTTTAAGTGCGGTAGATGTGGGCACTTCGCTGCCGACTGTGAAGAGTGGCAACATCCCCCACAGCTTACGAACAAGGGCTCCGCATGACTATATGATAGTAAAGGAAGGCGCCAAATTCATTATTATGATTATTGTAGAGAAGAAGAAAATGAGAATGATTGTGATGATGATGAGGCAGACACTCTCTTCGATGAATGTCAGAACACTCAGAAGGAAGGGCGGGATTGTGACTGTGAAGTCATAAACCTGGCAAATTTGGGTATTGCTATGCATCTAGATCAAAAACCCATGATAGAGTTTTTGGTTGAGGGACAGAAAGTGGAGTTTTTATGTGATTCAGGTGCATCGCGTACACTTTTGGGTCCAGCAGTTCTGCCCCCGAACTGCGAGACGGACGAGTTTGTCCTTGTGAAAGCGGCAAACAGGAAAATCTATAAGGAACCACTGTCACATCCTCTATTGTTCACAGATCCGCAAACAAACCAAACTGTTAGGTGTAGGGTAATTATATTGAAGGTTTGCCAGTTAATTTGCTGGGAAGAGATTTCATGCATTTGTTTGGAATAGCGGCAATTCTCACACCTAAAGGCATTGAGGCGAAAAGGTTAGTGGATGGCTTGGTGGTACAGGGAGTACAAGACTTGTTTTATTGGTATAGCCAGGACTTGATTTCAAATGGGCCGGGGAGGGTTGATTCAGATTTGATCAACCTAGCTTTAAGTAAATCTAGGAGCGGGTCACCGCAGGTTGCGGCGCACTTACATTGTACAATGTTCTACAGGAAGGCCCCTGGTCCGGATAAAGAATTTGAAAAAGAATTCTTTAAGCACAAACGTGCAAGGATAATTCTGAATGTTATGTTTTGGGATACGCAAGGTAATACAGTAGTGACCTGTACTTTGACCAAGGAAATGAGTTCTTTATATCGCTCAGGTTATAGCTCACATATTTCAATTACTAACGCGGTGGGGACACATTGGGTAGATTTGGCGAAAAAGGTAACAAATTGGGACACAATGTCCGAAAGTCAATTGAAAGATCAACAGATCCAGGTACAAAGATTAAATTGGGTGACTTGGGTACAACCAAGTGTGCACTTCAGGGATGACAAAACAGAAAGGGCATGACAAATCCTCCTAACTCAAGAGGAAGATAGTGCGTTAAGTGCCTTACCTGTAGATTTATGGTCAAAAGGTAAAGGGGATGTAGGACTGATGAAAACAACAGGTGAAGTTTGTATAACTCCAAAGTCAGGTTTTAGACCTCATAAGCACCAATACCCGCTAAGTAAACAAGCAGAGGAAGGAATTAAGCCAGTTATTGAGCAGCTAAAACAGGTAGGAATTCTTGTTGAATGCCCAGATTCGCCCTGCAATACTCCGTTGTTTCCTGTAAAGAAACCGGATGGGTCATGGAGGTTGGTTCAGGATTTACAAGCAGTTAATTCGGCTGTGATCCCAAGAGCACCGGTGGTTCCTGACCCCTATACATTACTTAATGATTTACTACCTCAGCACACATATTTTTCTGTCATAGATATAAGCAATGCTTTTTTCTCCATACCACTACATAAGGAGAGTAGATTTTGGTTTGCATTCACTTATCAAGGTAAAAGATACACCTACACCACATTGCCACAGGGTTATTGTGAGAGTCCGACAATATTCGCACAAGAAATGGCTGCGAATTTAACTCAGTTTGTTCCCCCAGAGGGAAGCCAGGTTCTGTTGTATGTAGATGATATTTTGTTGGCCTCACCCAAGCAGGAAGGTTGTAAAAGGGATACCCTTGCCCTTCTTAGTTTTTTAGCCGAGCAAGGACATAAGGTAAATAAAGAAAAGTTACAATTGTGGAAAGCACAAGTAAAGTACTTGGGTTATTTAATTTCGCAGGCAGGTAGACAATTGGAGAACAAAAGAAAACAAGCAATTCTTGAGGCACCTATGCCCACAACTAAGCGGGAGATGATGTCCTTTTTAGGTGTGACTAATTTTTGTAGAAGTTGGATCCCTAACTATGCTGAGGAAGTAGGGCCATTGACCGCACTAATCTATGACACTCCCATGGCAGCTAAGAATAATATACAGTGGACAAATACGGCAATACAGGCATTTATTAGAATTAAGCAATTGATAGCAGGATCCTCTGTTTTGGGTTTTCCGAACTATTCTAAGCCGTTTATACAAATGGTTGATTGTAAGGGAGGATATATGACTTCGGTTCTGGTACAAATACATGGGGATAAACAGAGACCGATAGCTTTCTACTCCTCCAGATTAGATCCTGTTGCAAGGGCATTGCCGCATTGTGTTCAAGCTGTGGTGGTGGCCGCCATGGCAGTACAGGCCTCGGCATCATTAGTTTTGTTTCACCCATTGCAATTGCGGGTTCCACATTCAGTAGCTACTATACTTTTGCAAGATAAGATAACCTTTTTATCTCCTAGTCGACATTTGTCATGCATGACAGTGCTGCTGACACAGCCTCATATGACCATAGAAAGATGCACTACTCTTAATCCGGCGACACTTTTGCCGACTCCAGAAGAAGGTACTCCACACGTTTGTTTAGAGAGCATTCATGACAAAGTACTTCCCCAACCAGATTTAACGGATATTCCGTTGGTAGATTCTGATCTCGTTTTGTTTGTAGACGGATCAGCAAAGAAAAACACTAGTAGGGTATGCAGTCACCACAGAAACTGAAGTTTTGGAGGCAAAAAGATTGTCAAACATTTATTCTGCACAAGCAGCTGAGTTGGTGGCTTTGACTCAAGCTTGTACCTTAGGGGAGGGTAAAAAAGTGACAATTTATACAGATAGTCAATATACTTTCTCCACTGTACATGTTTTCGCTCAACAATGGAAGAATAGGGGAATGGTTACTGTGACAGGCAAACCAATAAATCACAGAGATTTAATTTTACAATTGTTAGATGCAGTGCAACTACCACTTCAGATAGCGATATGTAAATGTTCTGCACATACCAACAGAAAAGATCCTGTCTCCAGGGGAAATGCCCTTGTTGATATGGCTGCAAAAGAGGCAGCTCAAGAAAATGATTTGCTTTTACATGACAATGATTTAGAGCACGGAAACCTCTTAGACTTAGAGACACTAAAAGTAATGCAAACATTGACAACACAGAAGGAAAAATGTCGTTGGGTAAAATATGGTATCACTCAACAGGATGGGTTGTATAGGGCATCAGATGGCAAAATGGTATTACCCTCTAACCTTTTTAGGTATGCGGCATTGGTTAGCCATGGACCTGCCCATGTAGGAGTACAGACGATGATTCAAATAGTGTCTAAGGTGTTTTGGTGTAAGGGGTTTTCAACTTATGCAAAGCAATTCTGTTTATTTTGTTTATTATGTGCAAAGTATCATGCTCAGGGGGGAGTTAAAAAGTCTCAGCAGGCATTCCCCACCCCTCCATATCCATTCCACACACTCTGTATGGGCTTTATTGAATTGACACCCTCAGAGGGAAAAAGGTTCTGTTTAGTCATTATTGATGCTTTTTCTAAATGGGTAGAAGCTTTTCCAGTCAAGCACCCGAATGCACAAACAGTAGCAAAGCTTTTGACTACAGAAATAATTCCCCGATTTGGTTTACCAAGACGCATTTACAGTGATAATGGGTCTCATTTTGTTAACCAGATTGTTCAGAAGTTGGGTCAAGTGTTTCAAATTGATCTTAAATATCATTGTGCTTACCATCCCCAATCAGCTGGACTGGTGGAGAGACACAACGGTGTCTTGAAGAGTAAGCTCCGCAAACTGATGGCAGAAACACATAGATCATGGACTGCGTGCCTTCCTTTGGCACTCCTGTATATGCGAATCTCACCTTCCTACAAAGGACTTACACCATTTGAACTTTTGTTTGGGAGACCATATTACGTCCCGCAGTGGCAAAGATTGTTGCCAGCGGAACGTGAGGGGCGTGAGGATCTAGCGGATTATATGAAGAAGAAGCTGCTAAATGTCAAATCTCTTGTAACCAATGATTCCTTTGCAGATTCCAGAAATGAAACCTTGTTAAGCGTGGCACCCGGGGACTGGGTGTGGATCCGAATTGTGAGGAGAAAGAATTGGTGATCCCCCAGGTGGGAAGGCCAATATCAAGTACTAATCTCGACACCTACAGCTGTAAAGATCGCTGAGAGGACTTCGTGGATTCATATCACCCACTGTAAAAAACTCAAGGCTCTTCCTCCTACCAGTGATGTTGGTCAAACTCCACCGGACCTCTGAGTGCAAAGTCTGGCTACAAAGGGGGATTAGCCCAATAGGGGTTAGTTAGTCTCAAACCCAGTGAAGAAACCAACGGTGCGAGGTAGTCCTTAGGGAGGATGGCCATGTTCAACTGGTACTTGAACTGTCACATGATGATGATTTTGGTGGCGAAAGTAAATATGTCCATACTAGAAGGAACAGTTGCAAGAGAAAAAGTAATGGTGGTGCTGCAAGTGCAAACAGGTGTTACTACTGTGTTTAAGGTGAAACTTTGTGAAGGAATTTTGGACTGTTCTAAATGGAACAATAACAATTTCTTGACTCGTGCAAAATACTTGTGCAATAGAGACTGTACGTCCTGGTCAAATGTTTGGTGGTCAACAGATGTGAATGGATGGGAAACGAGTGGTGCAGTGATACCAGAGAAAGATAAAAGCAGGCAACAAAGAATAAAAATTGCGCATTCCCAAGGTACCGAAGTAATTACTATAACCATTATGTCACCACAAGAAAGTGATTCAGGAGTTTATGGAATCAGAGTGTCTCTTCCAACTAGAACTGATCCTTTGGGGACCCTCCAACTTAAAGTACAAAGCCTTAAGAATGCTACAAGTAAAGCAGATTTTGCCTTCACAGAAGAACAATTGTTACTCGAGACGGGATTCATACACCATAATGAATGGTTATCTTGGGTTAGATATAGTACCCGAGAAGCACATCGTGAAAACTGTATTTCTTGTGCTGAAGGTCAACAGCAACTAGCGACAGTCCCATTGATGCAAGATGAAGGTAACCTAATGTGTCTGTTGAAATTATTCTTCAACAAAACTAAAGATAAATGCAAAAATGAAACTCAGCGTTTTCCAGTCATAAGCAAAGTTGAGAAACCGCCTGCAGCGATTTCCTATCCAGGTTCGTATATGTGCATTTCCAGAGATGGCACAGGGAAAAATTATGGCAATATGGGACAGAACTATTGCAATGTTACTGTGAATGGCAATGAGAATCCATTTCTGGAGAACCAAACTCATAGTTTAGCAGACGTATGGTGGTTATGTGGAGACAACAAACTCAGATCAAGGCTTACGATTCCCTGGAGGGGAACTTGTGCACTTGTAAAGTTAATTCTGCCATTCTACATTTTCCCAGTTCCAGCAAGCAGTTCCGTAAGAGAACCTGAAATAAAGCCGAAGTGGTTGAGTAGGAGAAAAAGAGAGGCACCGTAGCAATCTTTCGATAACGGTGTCTACATCGATAGCATTGGCATACCAAGAGGCATACCTGATGAATACACAGCAATAAACCAAATAGCAGCTGGTTTTACATCCATCTTTGTCTGGATTCAACCTAATAAGAATGTGGACTGGATCAACTACATTTACTATAACCAGCAGTGTTTTGTGAATTATACCAAAGATGCATTAAAAGGAATTGCTGAACAACTGGAGGCCAATTCGCAGGTGGCATGGCAGAATTGAATTGCGTTGGATATGCTCCTGGCCAAAGAAGGAGGAGTTTGCAAGATGTTTGGGACTTTCTGTTGTACATATATTCCAAACAACACTGCGCCTGATGGAAGTATCACTCGAGCTTTGAAAGGTTTGGAAATGTTATCCGAAGAATTGGCAGAGAACTCCGGGGTAAATAATCCCTTTATAGACTTTCTACAAGCGTGGTTTGGAAAATGGAGTCATCTCATCAGCAGTTTCCTGGTGTCCATTGGAGTCGCTGTGGCTATCGTGGTGGTATGTGGTTGCTGTTGTATACCCTGTATCAGAGATCTTCTACAAAGACTGGTTGATACTGCTGTTACGAAGACGATGTACCAGCAATTGCAACAGACTGGTGAAAGTGAATACATTGAAATGTGACTTTTTGCAAATGTTTTTCAAGTTTAAAAGTTTGTCTTGCCAATGAAGTAATGTATGCAAAGAAAAACTTAGTTTTTACCATATATTGCTGAAATAAAAAGACAAATAAAAGTGTTTTCAGGGGGGAAATGTTAAGAGAAAAAGTTTTAAAACATACTGTTGTTTGTCTTTTTCCTGTTCTTGCAAAGTGAACATGTTATTTGTTGGGATATGCCTATCAAAGATGGGCTTCATCTGTGAACAAAATGCAGCATTGTTTATGAACCTGAATAATAACTGTTTTCTGCATTTCAGAATAAAGAGATTTGGTTATAGCTTGGTGAAACCTGGGATAAGGACGCACGGCCGAGTAAGAGTTAATTTACTGAAGCAGGCTGTGTGTCCTGGAAAATTTGAGCTACCATTGTTGAACTGAACATTCTGTACTTCTTGAACATTCTGTACTAACTGTTGGTTTGAGGTGATTTGTGATAAACATGTTTATCCTATATGTTTTTCATAGCCAACTGTCAATGGTCAGAAATATAACAAAAAGTTGTTTTGCTTGCAGTATAAAAGTTGATGTCAGTAAACAAGTTGACCAGAGGAAAAGATCATCTTGGCCAACATGCTGTGTAATCTGGTTAGCTGCTAATAAAGAAGTTTTTCATCACCTGAGGCAGATGCGACTCGTTTGAATTTTTCTTCTGACACTATGACAACAATAACAACCTTATGCATATGCTGAAATAACACAAATGTACAATCATGTTCAATACAACATCGCAACAACAGTGCCAAGTCCCTGCCTGTACTGAAATAACTCAAATGTTCAGTTCAGTCAAGTTCAATGTAACACCATGACAACAATGACAACCTTATGCATATACTGAAATAACACAAGCATATAGCCGTGTTCTTTCCTTTTAGTAAGGTTACACATGAAACAGTTAGGACTCTGATTAAACAGGTCTATCAAATCCACGCTGAACATGGCCTCCTATAATGAAGAGTTTTTTCCCTCTGCATCCCTCTCGCATCACATGTCACTGCTGAGGTCACTCTCACTCCTCACCTTTGACACAAATTCCTAGCAGAAGGGATGCTGGGACTAGCATAGTCAAAAGTTCCAAAAGTTGCCAAAGGTGGGGAGAAGAGAGACAGGACTGGAAGGCCATTTGGGAAATAAGGCGGTCTGACATAAATCAGTTTGTACAGTACAGCAATGCTGAATAAATGCATGCTTGAAACATGCTTTAAGTAATGTGGTTTGTGATAAAAGTGTAATGGTGATTGACCTAATGATGTCACCACTACTAAAGGTGTGAGGTGTAAACAAACAGGATACTTTTCAGTTTGGACCTCGTCCAGTAACACCTATCTATTCCTTATAATACAAATACACATATACACTTAAAACAAACAAATAGAAAGGATAAAGTTCTGCTAATAAAGAAACCAGAAATATGAAGATTTGACAGACTAATAATCATAATGATTTTTACATAGCAGAAGCACATGTGAAATTAAGCAAGAATGCATGGGAACTCTGTTCCTCAATTACTTTTACAAAAGAGCAAAGTTCCAGCACTACCTCTTACTGGCATTTGGGGTGCTATTCTTAGATCAGCAACTTTTCTTAATAACAGTCCTGTAAATGAAAACAAATTACTATCTGCCATGCTTCTCAACTTGCAGACATTGAACATAGGAACAAAGTCCTTTGAAATGCAGCAACAACTAGCTAAAATATGGACATCTAATTAACTGAACAGCAGCACACACATCTTCCAACTTCCAGCAGGAATATAGGCTACTACTCAGAAATAAATACTTAAAAAACGGAGTGACAAAAATAATGAAAAAATATAAGCACATTATCAAAGAGACAGTATAAAATCTATAGACTTTAATGAAATGTATTTCAAAATTGTACCATACAAGGTTATTTATTTTTGCTTCAGGAAAAGGGAGTCGTAACATGTAAATTATTGGGGCTACTAGTATGTTGGTCATGTTGTGTGGTTTTATATGTACTACACTGCTTCAAAAATCATGTGATAAGGGAGGATTCAGAAAACTGTATGAAGGTAAATCAAGCCCCAAAATAGGGGAACACCTCTAAAAATAGGGACATCCCAAATTAGGCTTGAAAATAGGAACATTCCTCCAAAATACTGACAGTTAAGAAGTCTGCTTGCTACTATCATAAAAAGTAACTTACATAATTTTACTCGTGCAGTCAGCACATGCAGTATTTAAAACCCTACACACTCAGTTACCTAGTAGGCATCGTACAGCCTCACACACTTCTCTGAATGACAGATACAATCCTTCACATATCCTCCGAATGAAAATATTAACTGTTACCCCTTTCCCCACAATTTCTGCAACAGTCATTCATTTGTTCATTTTCACAGTCGTGCATTATTCTTACCAGGATATCAGGGAAGCTGTAACCTATTTCTGCACTCTACAATGTCAGGTAGAGAACAGAATTGTTGTTCAAAAATGTTTAGGTGATATGTACATTTTACCTATGATCTTTGCCCTGATTTATTTTTATCTTGCCCCACCCCATCTCTCTGTTAACCATCATGTTTCATTATCAATCTGTCCTTCCACCAGTGGATGAGCGAGATAATCTCTTAAATTGTCATGAGCGCAGCCACTATAGTTTTCTCGTGAATGATACTACCCCTACTTCTGGTGGATGATGTGGGCACCTACATCACTGCATGGGTCCCACACTCTTCACATGGCATGTGTGTGCTCACACACACACACACACACACACACACACACACACACACACACACACACACACACACACACACTCGCTGCCCCTGAGGGCTACTATCGCTGACTTGGGACTGAAGACAATCTCACATACCCTGGTCTTTTGATCACTGTGAACATGTAGGCCTCGGCCTGCACAGTGGAAATCAGCTGACTAGGATCTCAAAGGACGCACAAGCCAGCATACGCCACTACCTCTCACTCTCCTACCGTCTTCCTGACTTAATTCATTTAAGGTATGTACATCAGCTCTAATGGCATAAATGGATATTGTCCCAACTGATTATGACCCAACAACCCAAACTCAGTAAGTGGTTTGGGTGACTGCTGGAGATGGACTAAGAAGATGGGTGTGCTTATAATCTGGGTGTGAGGTGGGGGGGTGGGGAGGCTGGGAGAAGGCTGCAAACTGCCATGGTTACATGGAGGATGGCTGACATACTTGGAATGTGCATTCAGCTCACCAAACTGTCACATAGCAGTAGCCTTCACAGCAGGAGTATGGGACAGTGAAACCCACTGGAAGGAGTTATGGCCCACGGCAGTAGCCTTCACAGCAGGAGTATGGGACACTGAACACCCAATGGAAGGAGTTATGGCCCATGGCAGTAGCGTTCACAGCAGGAGTATGGGACAGTGAACACCCACTGGAAGAAGTTATGGCCCATGGCAGTAGCCTTCACAGTAGGAGGATGGGACAGTGAACACCCACTGGAAGGAGTTACGGCCCATGGCAGTAGTCTTCACAGCAGGAGTATGGGACAGTGAACACCCACTGGAAGGAGTTACGGCCCATGGCAGTAGCCTTCACAGCAGGAGTATGGGACAGTGAACACCCACTGGAAGGAGTTACGGCCCATGGCAGTAGCCTTCACAGCAGGAGTATGGGACAGTGAACACCCACTGGAAGGAGTTATGGCCCATGGCAGTAGCCTTCACAGCAAGAGTATGGGACAGTGAACACCCACTGGAAGGAGTTAAGGCCCCCTGCAGTGATATGGGTTGCACACCCCCCCATTGGGTTAGACTAGGTACTTAACCCCGAAACCTTTCATGTCTGCCCATATGATGGCTCCAGAAGCTGATTCTCATCTATGAGTGAAAAACAAGCCAGCCAGTTTAGGGGATGGCTGACAGCTGGCAGGCACTAGGGGAGAAATAAGATACAGAAAAAATAATTTTCTTCATGGTACGTGACTTACTGCCTACTACTTTGATTATTTTTACAACCAAATTGTGGCTTAATATGAAGCCTTGCTGCACAGTCTATTAACCTTACAGATTAAAGTAATAAATGAGCCAGCTCTGGTGACACAGAGGAATAAATCCATCCATGGCTGAAGTGACCAGGGTTCAATCAGAGGCTTGGACATATGATGCAGCTAGCAGGGGAAGATGGTGATGCTCATCCTGGGGAGGGGGGTATGGTGGGCAGGATGGAACAAGATACATACAGTGACAATCCATTGGAAGAGGGGCTTTGTGGCAGTGAATATCCTAGGGGTGGAGTTTCACCTATCAGGACACCACTCTTCATCAGTGAGTGTACAGGTACTGTGATGGGGTGACTCATTCTCCTCACCAAGGAGGTGAAGCTAAACCACATAAATGGCTTCACTGCTATGTTGCTGCCGAGGGCCCATACTACCGACATTACTGCCCATATGAACATCCTTCTGTATGGCTCTCACCACAGTATGTATTGTGGTAATTCCCCAATGGACAGTGGAATGGATATGCCCAGCCTGACTAGGGAGGCTTGATGGTTAGCAGACACATGTACCTGCTGCTGTCAACACAAATGAACTAAAATATATTCAACTTATATTATTAAAATGTAGAATACATATCTCTTACAGATTCCCGGAAACAATGGTGTACACAGATTATGGGAAGATATCATCTAATAAATGCATATACCAACTATTCGGTTTATAGACTGCATGGTATAAAGAATAAGTGTATGTTTGTCAAAAAGGTACCACAATGGGGTGATTTTGTTTGGAGGTAAATTACCTTTGAGAAGTCCTTCTGTAAATAAATCTTTCTCATTTAGAAAATGTTTTAGAAATGAGTGTACAGAATTAGAAACAACAGAGCACATTTTCTTAAGCTGTTCCAGAGTTAAACATTTTTGGTTAGATATACAAAACAAATATAATATTTCCTATTTATTTCCATTGACTGTTGAAAAATGTTTGTACGGGGACTATGGAAGATATTGGAATTCTACAATCAAAAACACAGACTTCTTGTTGGTCTCTGCTTTGCATTTACTATGGATAGCAAGGTGTATGAAAGCAAGAAACACCAAAGCTTTATCGACACAGTATGTAATTAACAGACTTTCAGCATGATTAAATCAAACTGGTTGGACAATAGACATTACATAATAATTATTAACTGAAACACATGAAAACTTTTTATTAGAATCTGTAAGTATTTGTAAATATCTATATAATTTTCTAATAAATGGATGAATCCTGTCAGGGTTCTCAAACGTCTAGGCTCCCCTGCCACACTGAGATAGACAATACTGTACATGAGCATATGCATTAATAGTGTATCTGAGAGACTGAGAGAAATTTATATTGGGGCACTAAATGGGAATCTGGAGAACATGTCTCATTCTTGGTGATGTACATTTTCTCAAGCAGTGGGATGCAAAATTGTTTCTGAAGAAAAGCAGCTTCCTGTTTACAACAGACTTGACTGCATCTCATAAATGCACTGCAGCATCTAATTTGTTTTCCTTGCTGTGCAAGTGTGAAGTAATTCTGAGCAGGTACAGAACAGTAGAAGTGGTAACACTATTCTGCAAGCTCTTGATTCGGATTTGTGTTACTCAGTCCATAAATACAACACTGTAACTGTTTAAGTCAGAATTAATTCTCAGGCAGACATGAAGCAATCGATATGTATTAATATTGGTGTTTAACAAGCAAACCTGAAGTGTGTGCAGGTGTAACAGTGGTTTAACTACATGTGACAAGCACACACATAATGCAGCAGACGCAAACTTTAACTTACAACAGTGATGGCGAACCTTTTGGGCTCAGCATGTCAAAAATTCGGAAAATGCCTATCTTGACTCTGCTGGCATGTCGCCCCCCCCCAACAAAAGAGAAACAATTCTTTACATATTCATTTATTTAAAAAATACAGTCCAATCGTGTGCTGCTATGTATTAAAAAGTAAAAGAAAAATCAGTGACTTAAAATAGAGAAAACAATGTGTGCATTAATAATTGGGCTTAAAATAGTGCACCAAAAAATTACCCTATTTTTAATAGTAATTTTAAATTGAACTGAAAAAATATGGAACACATGGCATTTGATTAACATCAATTAATGACTTTTTGTTGCTGAGTTTTAATAAATGAGTGCAGGGTTACACATTTCTTGTATCTTTGTTCATTCAGTTTCTTTGGAAACTTGGGTATTGGTGAACAGTGTCACCCAAAACATCATGGTGTGTCACCTTTGACAAGCGTGTCATAGGTTCGCCATCACTAACTACATCAAGAATAAAATCAGATTGCAGGTGATGATGGTGTGGGACTCCTAAATTTATTGTGGTACATTTACTCAGAACCCAGTACATGGTCTGACTTCGCTCATTCTTTGAGGACCTAAAAGAGTGTGACACAAGCAGACTCATACTACTTTAACCACGTGCAAACAGGGAATCAGAATACCACAGCAGGATGGTCACCAGAAGGATACCATGGCAGGCTTTCTGAGTGAGAACTGCAGGATGGTCACCAGAAGAATACCACTGTAGGCTTTCTGAATGAGAACTACAGAATGGTTACCAGAAGGATACCATGGTAGGCTTTCTGAGTGAGAACTGCAGGAAGGTCACCAGAAGGATACCATGGTAGGCTTTCTGAGTGAGAACTGCAGGATGGTCACCAGAAGGATTCCATGGTAGGCTTTCTGAGTGAGAATTGCAGGATGGTCACCAGAAGAATACCACTGTAGGCTTTCTGAGTGAGAATTACAGGATGGTCACCAGAAGGATACCACGGTAGGCTTTCTGAGTGAGAACTGCAGGATGGTCACCAGAAGGATACCAAGGTAGGCTTTCTGAGTGTGAACTGCAGGATGGTCACCAGAAGGATACCAAGGTAGGCTTTCTGAGTGTGAACTGCAGGATGGTCACCAGAAGGATACCACGGTAGGCTTTCTGAGTGAGAACTGCAGGATGGTCACCAGAAGGATACCATGGTAGGCTTTCTGAGTGAGAACTGCAGGATGGTCACTAGAAGGATACCATGGTAGGCTTTCTGAGTAAGAACTGCAGGATGGTTACCAGAACGCTGCCATGGTAGGCTTTCTGAGTAAGAACTGCAGGATGGTCACCAGAAGGTTACCATGGTAGGCTTTCAGAGTAAGAACTGCAGGATGGTCACCAGAAGGATACCATGGTAGGCTTTCTGAGTGAGAACTGCATGATGGTCACCAGAAGGATACCATGGTACACTGGAAGGTTGTTTTTTTTTTTGACACTACCTAAAAAAGGCACAACGGGGGAGCTAATGCCTTTGTATCTGAAAGCCTAGAGGAGGCAGGTGCAGACCATCTCTAGCAAATAAGTGTGGCCTGTCACCATGTCCTCCCAGGCTGACAGATATTGGATTCCCTTGGACTGACACCAGAAGCTAAGCATTTTTTAACTGTATTGTGGCATCATCCTTGCAGAAGGTAGAATTGCTTAAGCCTAGAGCTCAGTCATGTCTCTCTTCACATAGTCCAGTGTGGTACGTCTTAAGTCATTCAACCTCACATGGACTATGACTGAGTCATACTGGTACTTGTGGTTGAGTAACTTGAGTGCTTTGGCAGATCCTGGCAGCTAACTGTAACCCGCTCTTCATCCAGGCTGGTGAAGGGAACATCAAAGTTCTTATTCTATCATTAAATATACATATATTAAAGGAAATATGCACACAGTCTGTTAATTCCTCATCATAAGTGTAAACAAATGCAATTCAAGAAAAATGACAAGGTATGCATTCTTGACATTTCCTTGCTCTGTATACAGCAGGAATCTCTATGCTTCAGGGCACCTAGAGAAACAAACCTCAAGCACAAACTAATCTAAAACAGTAAGAGACTGAATTTTGAAAATTACTCCTGTATAATACTAATAATCTGTACTAATTAAGGTCTTCACAATGTCAAGAGGTATTCCCTACAGACAGAATGGAAGTCTATCCGTAGTATAAAGAAAGGCTGTGACATGCTACAGAACACAAACTGCAACTCAAGATAGGACAAATGGTGACAGCTTTCATAATGACCTGACACATTTCTCTCCTTGGCTGGGCATTGCTTTTCTTTTTTATTCAGACTTTTCTATGCCTCTAAATCACACCTGTACAAGTCTACCTGACCTACCTGTACATTTGTACACCTTCTAAAGCATTCAAACAGGGAAAGGAGACTATGGAGTAAGTTGCTGGATTACTTGTTTATTTATTTCACTTTGAAATGAGGGCAAAAATATTCAAACTCCAATTGCACTGTTACATAAAATAAAAAGGGGGCGTTAAGGGGCACAAGAAATGTAAGTGGGAACAATGCCCCTGTTCGTCCCTGTTCTAACACCTACTCTTCACTCCTTGATACTTCAGTGGCTGAGTTACACCAGGACAGTGATAGGCCATGGTCTGGTGCGCTCATCTAGTGTAAGGCAGTGCGAGGCTTGCTGCAGACAAAGACAACTGTGCCTGTTGTTAGCTTATATGCACCCAAGTCCACTCACACTTTGTCATCTCTCACTATCGCACATCTGTACAAATGAAACCGTCACAGATGCAACAAACTTGTTAACCACACAATTTGCATATGTTGCTCAATCTACTAAAGGTCATTCAAAGTTCTAGCATTTCTAGGTGTGAATTCACAACGGACAAAAATGGAGCTACCATAATCTATCACACAAACAGCTGACAAGGAAACTTGTAACTGCAACTAATACAAAAGTCACACATTTAAACACATTACGAAAATAGACTAAGGTTATAAGGAAAGCTCAGTAGGAACCCAGACTAAGTCCAAGCATGATAATATTTCAAAAACGGATGTCCAAAAGGCTGAAGTTGAGTAAAAACAGTTTTAATAAAAGTGATAAATGTGCACAAAACAAACTGGTGAGTGCTTTCGCGGCTTACCCACTTCTTCAGACCATAGAAAATGATAAAAACACTTAAAACCTTATATACAGATAGCCAGCCACACAATTAAGAGATGTCAAGTCACATGGTACAATTCAGGTTTTAAGGACACAGCATTATTCAGACCTGCGTATACAGTAGCCCTCAGGTCAAGAACCATCTTAACTCAATGTATTCAGTTTCATTAGCTATATCACCTCCTCTTATATTAGTACCAACTTTATGCAGAACCAAAAACTTAAATCGATGGGTTTCATCAGTTTCCATCACGTTTGGCTAACGCGTTACTTTCTTTCCTATTGCGTATATCATTATTACGCTCAAGTACGCTTTCTTTCAACGTCCGATTGGTTTTCCCAATATAGAACCCTTCACATATAGTGCACTGTGCCCAATAAACTATGTTCTTATCTGTACAGTCAGCATAAAAACTAAACTCAATCTTTCTCATAGTTCTAGGATGTGTAACAGAAGTAATCGCCCACACATACCTACAGGCACTACATGATCTACATGCATACGTAAGTCTCCTTTCAGCGTGTACCCTATCTATATAGTTCTATCTATAGCATAGATGTTGCTTCAGGGTTTTATTGTTTTTAAAAGAGAATCGTGGATGGGGTCCAACCACATTACCTACACTTGGGTCCATCATAAGTATTGGCCAGTTCTTTTTCACCACATCACAAATGACGTTAATATTACTTGAATACGTTAAAGTTACCCTATTTACATTGCTTTCAGGTAAGCATTTCTCCTTAGCTCGTTGGTCAAGGGGGTCAGAGAAATAGGGTCTAACCTCATTCCCAGTGGCAGATCTAACCTCATTAATAGCCCTTTCAATGACCCCTATTTTGTAACCACGCTCTAACAGTTCTATGCGTAAAGTATCCAGAGCTTCTTCTAGCTTAGTTTCATCTGTGTGCAGTCTCATCACTCTGAGCACTTGGTTTTTAACCACATTCCTTGGAATGTGCCTGGGGTGCAGGTTAGTGTTGTGTAGGATGTTGTTCTTCCTACAGGGTTTGCTATACATACTAGTGCAGATGCTGCCTAGCTCATCCTTCTTAATAACAGTGTCTAGAAAGTCTATGTCCTCAGCAGAGTAATGCATAGTAAATGAAAGAAAGGTAGTTGTATTTTGTAGATAATCTACAAACTCCAGCAGTACACTGGTTGGTCCTTGCCAAACAAAAAAAAGACATCGCCCACAAATCATTTGTAAAATTCCACATGTGAACTAAATCTAACATCTGTAAAAACTGACTGCTTTTCCCAATAAGTCAAGACAATATTGGCATAAGAGTTGCCACATGCAGTGCCCATTGCAACCCCCAGTTTTTGCAGATATTCCGATTCAAAGATGAAAACATTATTCTCTAGTATTAGATCCAGTAGTGCACACAATAGCTCTACCTTAGAGTTAGAAAAAACCTTGTCAGATGTCAAAAAAAGCCGTACACTGTCTATTCCTACATCATTTGGAATGACCGTAAAACGTGAATTAAAATCTAATGTTACAAACAAAATGTCATTCAGTGTATCCTGATTTATTGACCATTGATATAGGTCTTGTAGGAACTGCTTGGTATCCTTCAACACAGTTGTAATAGTGTCAAGAACCAATCTAAGTTGCTTTTCGACATACATAGACATGGGCTCAGTCAGCCACCCTCTCCCCGAAACTATAGGTTGGGGGGGGGGGTCAACAGCATCTTTATGCATTTTCAGTAATCCATAAATAATGGGTATTCTGGGATGGTCGATTGTGAAGTAGGTATATAAACGTAATCAATCTGATTCGTCATCAGCAAATCATAAAAATAAAAGTTAACTCAATGATTCCAGTAACTTGAAAATTTTGCAACTTCATGTAAACCTCTTCATCATTTAACATACTAGACATCTTTTCAATGTAACTACTTTTGTCTAGAACCACTATCCCTCCACCCTTATCAGCTGGTCTAATCATTAAATGCTGTGCCTTAGTTAGATCATGCAAAGCTTCCATTTCTTTGGAGGTTAAATTATAAAAAGTCGCACCATTACACTTATTTGCTAAACAATTCCTTAGGTCATTCTCACATACAATCAAAAAAAGCTTCTAAGGCTGGTTTAAATTCAGGAGTAAAAATACTTGGTTTCTTAAATAAGTCATGCGACTGAACTTTGTCTGGAAATATCACATTTAGCATTACATTTCTAGCTAACAGCTTCATGTCCAAAAAGACATCCGTTAAGTCTGTTTTAACTGCTGGAATAAAGGAAATACCTTTATTCAGTGCAGCAACATGTTCTTTAGTGAGTGATAAATTAAAAACTAAATCACCTGCTGCTATTCTCTTCTGTCAGGTTTCCCCCATTTCACTGAACTGTCCGACCCTGTCCTGGGCCTGCGTTGCTGGCTCTGCGAACACCTCTTCTGTTTCTCCTGTCATATAGGCAAAGCTTTCTACGAAAATACAGAGTTCAGCAAATGAGATGTGGTAAGGGCAGAAGCACTGTTCAAGGCTTTATTAGATTTAACCACAGGTCGGGTTTTTGGTTTAACAACCAGAGCCTGTTGATTCCTTGGAATAAAACTACTCAACATGCTGGTTGAAGGCAATACAGTACCTTCTCCAGTACTCAACTGACTTATTGCATGTTGTTCAGGGACACTAACACCAGAAATAAGCCCCGTGGCTGCTAGAGCACTCCCTGAGGCTGATGCATCCACATTTCCAATTTCTGGGGTCAGAGTATCTTTCCTGTGATGTTCTTCCTTCTGGCAACTCCCTCCCTGACTAGGCATTGTTCCTGTGCATTGGTTTAGACTGTTGGATCCGCCCATATGTATGTTCTCTCTGGGCCATGAAAAAACATAGCCTCTTTGAAAGTCCAGTGAGTCCCTTTTCAGTTTCTTGAGCTTCTCATTCTGTAATCTCCACTCAGAGTGAAATATTACAGAGTAGTTCTTCCATGAGCTCTATATATATATTTCTCCTTTGTGTGTATCCCTCAGCTCAGCGAACCCTTCATTGACTTCCCTAGCAAAGGATTCCTCCTCTGGATGAAAATACCCATTCAGTAGATGCATGTAATTGAAACTAAGCTGCAAATTTAATTCTTGCCAGAGTTTTAGCAGCTCAGGAAAACTGTCACCATATGAGGGCATTTTTAGAACACGCAACCCTCTAGGTACAATTTTATGTCACAAAGCTGCTTCAAAATAAAAACACTGCCACTGCAGGCATTTAAACTTAAAGAGTTTATCTTACAAAACCTTGAGTGACAGACGAAAGTCATTTACTGAAGATTGGTTGGCACTGACAGTAGTCTCATCTACAGTCTCTACTTTAAAACAAATATCCATAAATGGATTGTGAGTTGTCTTGAGTATGGCAGCATTCTAGTAACATTGTTCCTACTGGTTTTAAAACAACTCTTCTCAGAGCATTCATTGTTTCTATAGGGTTAGACTCAAGCTCAATATCCACACCTTCAGCCATGCTTCCTTCCAATAGCCCAAAAAAACAGATTCAGGTTATAAGGAAAGCTCAGTAGGAACCCAGACTAAGTCCAAGCACAATTCTTCTTCTTTCTTCTTCTTTCGGCTTTTCCTGGTTAGGAGTCGCCACAGTGGATCACCAGTCCGCTCACGATTGGCAGTGGAGTTCTACGGTGTCGAGTTGCCAGCCCAGCACACAACTTTCCACAGAAGGCACACACACACACACACACACACACACACACACACACACAAACACACACACACACACACACACACACACACACACACACACACACACACACACACACACACACACACACGCACTCACACCTAGGGCCAATTTAGAGTGTCCAATCCACCTACAGCATGTCTTTGGGATGTGGAAGGAAGCCAAAGCACCCGGAGGAAACCCATGTGACCACAGGGAGGACATGCAGACTCTGCACAGTAGGCACCCCAGCCGAGGATCAAACCGGAGAACCTCTTGCTGTGAGCTGACAATGCTAACAGCTGCACCACCGTCACCGCCCCTGCACAATAATATTCCAAAAATGAATGCCCAAATGGCTGAAGTTGAGTAAAAACAGTTTTGATAACAGTGATAAATGTACACAAAACAAACTGGTGAGCACTTTTGTGGCTTACCCACTTCTTCAGACCATAAAAAATGATAAAACACTTAAAACCTTATATACAGATAGCCAGCCACACATTTAAGAAATGTCAAGTCACATGGTGCAATTAATGATGCAATCCTCTCCTCTTCAGAGCAGGTTTTAAAAACACAGCATTATTCAGACCTGGGTATACAGTAGCCCTCAGGTCAAGAACCATCTTAACTCAATGTATTCTGTTTCATTAGTTATATCATTTCCTCTTAAATTAGTACCAACTTTATGCAGAACCAAAAACTTAAATCGATGGGTATCATCTGTTTCCATCACATGTTTGGCTAACGCATTGCTTTCTTTGCATATATCATTATTATGCTCAAGTACTCTTTCTTTCAACGTTCGATTGGTTTTCCCAATATAGAGCCCTTCATATACAGTGCACTGTGCCCAATAAACTATGTTCTTATCTGTACAGTCAGCATGAAATCTAAATTCAATCTTTCTCATAGTTCTAGGATGTGTAACAGAAGTAACCGTCATCACATACCTACAGGCACTACACAATTTACATGCATACGTACGTCTCCTTTCAAGTGCTCAGATTAATGAGACTGCACACAAATGAAACTAAGCTGGAAGAAGCTCTGGATACTTTACGTATGGACTTGTTAGAGCGTGGTTACAAAATAGGGGTCACTGAAAGGGCTATTAATAAGGTTAGATCTGCCACTGGGAATGAGATTAGACCCTATTTCTCTGACCTCCTGGACCAGCGAGCTAAGGAGAAATGTTTACCTGAAGGCAGTGTAAATAGGGTAACTTTAATGTATGCAAGTAATATTAGTGTAATTTGTGATGTGGTGAAAAAGAACTGGCCTATACTTAATGACGGACCCAAGTGCAGGTAATGTGGTTGGACCCCATCCACGATTCTTTTTTTTAAAAACAATAAAACCCTGAAGAAATGTCTATGCTATAGACAGAACTACATAGATAGGGTACACTCTGAAAGGAGAGGTACGTATGTATGGTTTCCCCAGCTGAGGTCCAGCTCCAACTGAGGTCCAACTGACAGTAAGACGGATCCCACTCAGGGAATACCATCTGCCACTGTCAACTTTAAAGAATCTTACTGTCATCCCATGGCTTGCTAAAAAGGTAAGTAACGCACCCTAGGGAAATACATTATAAATACTGTAATTCCCTAAAGCTAATCGCTGAGTGCATTAAGTACCTAGGGTTGCCAGCTGTCTGGTTTTTGACCGGACTGTCCGGTTTTCAGACAAATTGTCTGGTTAAAAAAATTAATCAAAACCGGACTCGTGAAGTCCGTTTTTTTTTTGTGTGTGTCGCCAGAGCGAGGAGAGGAGAAAGTAAATGTATCCAGCTTGAAAGGGAGCATTTTTAGTGAAGAGAATGTATTATGACAGACAGTACATGAATGATATACATTACTTACATAACATACTTAACGCAGTCAGTGCAATTACCGCCGCCCGTGTTCTATTCCCTTTTCCTTTAAGTACGGCTTAGTTAGTCATCATCAATCAACTCATCATGCGTGTGTGCTTATTCCACCACTTACCAGCGTGGAATGGAAATAATCGCGCAGAAATTCTAAGCAGCACATTTCCAGCGTGACTGAAGAGCAAGAGCCAAGACTAGGGGGTGTGTCGCCACCACATACAGACTGGACAGTGTAAAAACTTTCAGACTACGGCAGAAATAATTAGACAGCCAGCTGAGGTCAGGTGAGGACTTAGCAGATAGCAGTGTGTTATTCTCTCTTTTTTGTTTCTAATCATAATCATAGCAGCCTTTTATGCATGACATCATTATATTAGGCCAATGTCCTCCTGCTAGTCTCTCTGAGGAAAGGGAAAGTCTGTGCTGTGTCAGTACAGTAGAGGATGATGACAGTTGTGAGTCTGACATATATATATATATATATATATATATATATATATATATATATATATATATACATAGAAGTATTTATGTACATATTTTGGTAGCATATGCCTGCCTCTGTGTGATGGAGGGAAGGATCTGTGTAAGATTGTAACTGTGGGGTGTGGCACACTTAGCAGGATCAAGGAGATGATGAGGGTTTGACAGTCAGGGCCCAGGCCAGGGGTCAGTATAATTTGTGTACGGTATATATTGAGTATTAAGTGTGTGTGAGAGAGAGGGAAACAATAATAATAATAATAATAATAATAATCTTTCTTTCCCCGCTCTCTACCTGGCTGCTGTGCGTTCTGTCTCGGATGATTGACCTAAGCTGAGACTTGGTTTATTGGTACATTCAAGAACCTAACTACCCACCTACTACCCTCCTGGAAGACCAGAAAGTTCACCAACTAAGATTACTCCCTTCAGCTCCCTGAGAAACCAACTCAATAAGACAGTGAAACTTGGTTAATTGGTACATTCAAGAACCTAACTACCCGCCTACTACCCTCCTGGAAGACCGGAAAGTTCACCAACTAAGATTACTCCCTTCAGCTCCCTGAAAAACCAACTCAATAAGACAGTGAAACTTGGTTAATTGGTACATTCAAGAACTTAACTACCCGCCTACTACCCTCCTGGAAGACCGGAAAGTTCACCAACTAAGATTACTCCCTTCAGCTCCCTGAGAAACCAACTCAATAAGACAGTGAAAGTATGTCCTGTTTCTGTATGTTTGTTCTAAATTAAAAGACTCTCCTACGTTAGGTAAGCTTCCTACCCAGGATAGCCAGCAGCCAATAACCCCCAATCTCCACTTCCTTACTAGTGCTGAATCTTACTTTATATCTTGCTCAACCATTCCTATTGCTATTCTTATAGTATCTTTTCTCTCTCCCTCCTGCTATCAGCCCCTTGCTTAGGAACCAGTCTTTGCAGTTAAACAACTGACCACAAGGTGGCACCTTCCCACTAGCCTAATTGCACCTCATACACTGTTTTCTAACCTCCCTCAGCCCTTACTTACTTTGTCTTTCAAACGGAGTCTCTTTCACTGACCTATTCTTTTTCAACCTTCCCTCCCTGACCTTGCTATACAATACTCCTACCACACTCCAGTACCCCAACATAGTATATCTCCTCAGATTAGCCTAATATACCATTATACTTCTCTCTCTCTCTGACCTACCTGCTGTTTTCCTCCACTCTATAGATTGTCTTCCTTAGTAATCCACTCGCTTGTGTCTTCCCGCTCCATTCGCCCTTCGGGCTCACTCCGCTCCCCTACCCTGCCCCCAATTCCCACCCGCCCCCAGTGTCTTTTAACTTATACCCTCATAAACCCACCCCCTTTTCCATCAACCAATCATACTAAAACTACTAGCCACACTCCTTAATTTCTATCACCACTCCTCCCAGGAATATATCTCCACCCACTAACACCAGCCTAACCTTCCATAAGTCAACCCCTGCTCTCAGTCCTTCCCCTCTAATACCTACTACACACTCCTCTGCCATACCTGACCAACACCAATCTTTACTAGTACTCTTACTCCTAGCTACTCTTACCACTACTTACCTCCTAACCTCCTACGAATATCCCCTCTTCTCTACTCTTACCATCCCTGCCAAACAAACACTAACACTTTATCCAGCTTTATCTACAAACTTTCTCAATGCCCTCTACAAGCCCAGTTACTATCAAGCTAAATATCATCGTCTAATTCATATTAAATATTCAATTCTAAACAATAGAAAACTACTTGACTACCACTGTAAGCCTCTCCAATACTACAACTTTATACTACTCCACTCCTTAATAGCTGGAGACATTCACCCCAACCCTGGTCCAAACCCTTCCCCACTCCCCACTAACTGCAACCAAAACAAAACAATCCCTTTACCAGCAACCAAACCTTCAAAATCACTCTCAATAGCCCATCTAACCATATGTAGTATTTGCAACAAAATACCACAAATTCATGCCCTTCTAGATGTTCAGCAGTTTGACATCCTCTGCTTAACAGAAACTTGGCTAAAACCCACAATAAAAGATAATGAAATTTCCCCCCCAGGCTATAATATCTTTAGACAAGACCGCACTAATAAAAAAGGTGGAGGGGTAGCAATTCTCTTTAAAGCAGGACTACAAATTACCAAAATAAATCATAACCTACCCTCAGATAATAATGTAGAAATAATTATGTCTAAACTGCAGCTTAACTCTCATAAATCAGTTAACGTCATCTGTACCTACCTTCCCCCAGGTAAAAATACTACAATACTAGAAAACTTACTAAACTGGCTTTCTTCAAATCTCCCTCAGGAAACAATACTCCTAAGAGACTTTAATATTGACTGGAATTTATGTAGCCACACTAATCTATCCACCCTGATTAACCTGTTTGGCGTCTCACAAGCTATAAACTCTCCAACTAGAACAAATAAACTTAATAATAAAGAAAGTATCCTGGACTGGATATTAACAAATAGCCCAGAACAAAAATATACAACAGGAACCCTCCCAGACGACCTTAGTGACCACTCTCTAATATATATTATCAGACATAAAACAAGTTTAGCTATCCCTATTTCAGTCAGAACAGTCCGTACCAAAAAATATTTTGACCACGAACTGTTTCAAACTGAACTTACGCAATGCAACTGGTCACCTCTTAAGTCTCTCCCTATAAATGAAGCAGTTAATTACTTCAATACCACTTTCCTGGCTATATTAGACCATCATGCCCCAATGCGCTCCATAAGAATGAAAACTAAACCAGCCAAATGGCTCTCAAATCACACTAAGAAATGAATCCTTAACAGAAACAAATCTTGGGCAAAATGGCGTACCACAAGGAATAATACTGATCACCAAACTTTTAGACAACAAAGAAACTTAACAAAAAAAGCTATCCTACAAGATAAAAAGAACTTTTATATTCAACTACAACAATCATCCCTTCAACAACCACAAAAGTTCTGGACTACTATTAACACACTACTATCACCAGGCAAAGTAGCCACACCTAATCCACTAGGCTCCAACCCTGACTGTCCAACCCAAACAGCAAATGCCTTAAATAATTTCTTTACTACTGCTATACTAAATCTAGCAAATCAACAAAAAATAGAAGTTATGTACTTACCATAACGTTCCATGTGGAGTGTTCATCTCGCCTTTGTTCTTACACATCGGTTCGGAGCCGATCCTCGGCTCCGTGCCGGCCTCTTGCAAGCTCTGCATCGAGAAGAAGCTCGAGACAATCTAATACCCACAATCCCCCTCTGCCTTTACCTCAGATCTAGTTTGCAAGCAAACCAATCTACATAACAGCACATTCATGCCATACATCTATACATACATAAACAGACACATATAAGTATATGTGTATACCAACTATGTACAGAGAATAAAGACAGTAGCAAAAATGCTTCTGGCCAGGCATCAAAGAACGTTCTTCCTAAGGGTGGGAGGGTGGGACTGTAAGAACAAAGGCGAGATGAACACTCCACATGGAACGTTATGGTAAGTACATAACTTCTATATGTGATAGTGTTCAATCTCGCCGTTTGTTCTTACACATGGGTAGCGTCCCTAGCTCCTAAATCCTGAGGAACTCACGGGAGGACGTTCTTGAGCACAGTGGAACCAAAGGTTGCCCTGTCCCTAGAAACCTTATCTACTTTATAATGAGAAATAAATGTATGTGGCTTAGACCAGGTAGCAGCCGCACAAATAGCATCCAGAGGTAGGCGAGCTGCATGAGCCAAAGACGTAGATATTGATCTTGTGGAATGTCCCTTGGGTTTGTTTAGAAGGGGTTGATTTGCAGAATCGTATACATAGATTATACAATCAGTTAACCACTTTGAAAGAGTTCTTTGCTAACTGCAAGTCCTTTCCTGCTATCAGCAAAAGCCACAAAGAGTTGATCTGTTTTCCTGTGATCTTTTGTTCTATCCAAATAAAACCTTAGCTGTCTGTGAACATCCAATTTGTGCAACATATACTCCATTTTGTTGGAGTGGTTTTTGAAGAAAGTGGGTAATTCAATGGACTGATTAATGTTGTTAATAGAACACACTTTAGGGAGGAAGGATGAATTGGTACTAAGAGAAACTCTGTCAGAGTGAAAGATTAGATAAGGGTGCTTGATGGAGAGAGCCTGAAGTTCAGACACTCGCCTAGCAGAAGTAATGGCTACCAGAAAGAGAGTTTTCCAGGACAAAAATTTTAATGGGCAAGAAGAGGCAGGTTCAAAGGGGCAACATTAATTTAGATAGTAACAAGTTTAGACTCCAAGGTGACGTAGGAGATCTGACCGAGGTCTAATATGAAAAACTCCTTTTAAGAAGGCTTTACAAAGTCTGTGAGCCATGATAGGAGCTCCACACTCTTCCACATGGAAATTCGAAATGGCAGCCAATTGAACTCTTAGAGTAGCAGGAGAAGCACCCTGATGAAATAAGTCTGTTAAGAACTCTAAAATCTTATTCAAAGGAGCTGTAAAGGGATCAACGTGGTGTGTATTCACCCAGAATACAAACCGCTTCCATTTGCTAGTATATGTTTTAGTAGTGGAAGCCTTATGCGAAGCCACTAATATATTCTGGACTGCTGGTGACAAGAGATCAGACCTGGCTAAGTTGGGAATTGGAGCAGCCAAGCTGCTAGATGGAGTGACAGGAGCGCGGGATGGGGAACCCCTGACGAGTGAGTCAACAGATCCGCTCTGGGTCCAGAATCCAGGGTCCCCGAATGCAGTGAATTTTCAGGGAGGGAAACCAAATTTGACGAGGCCAGAATGGAGCAATGAGAATTATCGTCCTGTGAAGGTTCCTGGCTTTCTGGAGAAATTTCGCTATCAGAGGAAAGGGAGGAAATGCGACAGGAGTCCCGGGGCCAATTGTAAACCAGTGCGCCCGTCGGGACTTCCCTGGAGGGGGTAATAGGGCAAAGTAGCTCCTGCATTTGGCGCTCATTGGAGACGCAAACAGGTCGCAGGAAGGCTGGCCCCATGTGCGAAAAATCCTTTTCGCCACTGACTGTTTCAGAGACCACTCGTGCGGTAGCAGAATTGCTCTGCTCAGCTTGTCGGCTATGACGTTGGATGACCCCGGGATGTGCGTTGCTATTAGAAAGCGACCCGTGGACTCTGCCCACTGCCAAATTCTCATGGCCTCTCTGCATAGTTGATAGGACTTGGTTCCACCTTGTTTGTTTATGTACCAGACTACCGACATGTTGTCCGTCTGAACTGCAATAGTCCCTAGAGGAAGAAGGGGAGCAAAGTGTTGCAACGCTAGAAACACTGCCCTCAACTCTAGAACATTGATGTGCAGATTGTACTCCAAATTGGTCCATTCGCCTTGGACTGTCTGTCCCTGAAAGATGCCCCCCCACCCTATCAGGGAAGCGTCCGTGGTCACCGTAACTGTGGGCGTGGTAGCACAAACGGCCTCCCTGGGAAAGGTTGCACGCTTGGAGCCACCAGTTTAGGTCTGTTTTGCAAGTCTTTGTTATGAGAATCTCGTGTGTTAGAGGTAGCTGTTGAAATGACCATTGAGCAAACAGTAGCCATTGTAGAACTCTCATGTGCAGCCTTCCCAGGGAATTGCAATAAGGGAGGCTGACATGAGGCCCAACACCTTCAGAACTAGTTTTGCAGGAGATTTCCTTGACAAGAGTAGAAGACGATGTGAGTCTGCAGTGATACTATCCTTTCTGGGGAACCCTCAGAATTAATTGCCGTGTGTTTAACTCTGCTCCTATGAACAAGATATTTTGTGATGGCTGAAGTAAGGATTTTCCGAAATTTACGGAGATCCCTAGGTGAACACACAGTTGAAGAACATAGTCTCTGGCCTGCAGTAGTTGACGCGGGTGGTGGCTGAAAGGAGCCAGTCGTCCAGATACGGAAACACCTGGAATCCCTGACGTCTCAAGTGAGACGCTACCACTGCCATGCATTTGGTGAAGACCCTGGGGCTGAGGTCAGACCAAAGGGCAGGGCTCGAAATTGAAAGTGACTGGCTCCCAGCCGAAAGCGCAAATGATCTCTGGATGCCCTGGCCATTTTGATGTGGTAGTATGCATCCTCTAGATCTATTGAGCACATCCACTCGTCCTTCTGTAGAAATGGAAGGATCGACTGAAGCGTGACCATTCGAACTTTTCTTTCTTGACGAAAGTATTGAGGTAACTCAGGTCTAGAATGGGCCTCCAGTCCCCTGTTTTCTTTGGAACTAAAAAGAACCTTGAGTAAGTCCCGAATCCTTGCTGGTCCGCTGGGACTGGCTGGATGACTCTTTTTTCTAACAACTTTGAAATTTCTAAAGCTGCTGGCTCTCGCAGATGGGGCGGTACATCTGGGAGTCTTTTCTTTGGAATGGGATAGGATAGGAAGGGTATGGTGTAACCTCTGGTAACTACGCTTTTTACCCAATTGTCTGTAGTTATATCTTGCCAGGCCTGAGGGTAAAAGGCTGCGACCCCGACTGCCTCCAGAGCAGGACAGTCGGGCCTCCTCTCAGGAGTGCTGGAAAGGTTTACCAGGGAGTGTATCCCTGTCACCTTGATGTTGCGGACCCTCTGCCGCCAGGGTGGCGTCTTCCACCTCTGCCCCTCCTCTGCCTCTAGAGGGGCATCACCCTGTGTGCCCGGAAAGACCCTTGATTTTGTTTCCGAAACCACATTTTCCCACCGCGTTGCCCTTTGGGGTACGGTCTGGTTGGGGTGGAAAAACGGACTCCGACAGCAGACAGAGTCTTTCCCTCTTGTTCACACCGGGTAAGGGTCTCCTTTACCTTGGGGCCAAAAAGAGTGGCACCGTCAAATGGGGCGTTTGTAAAGGAAGACTTGAAGGCTTCCGCAAAGGAGCATAGGCGCATCCAGGATTGTCTACGAAGAGCAATCGCTGAAGCTGCTGCCCTACTCGAACCTTCGCCGCGTGGGAAATCAGCCTCATGGACGAAGTTAACAATCGATGTTAGGGTATTAAGTTGCGCTGTCACTTTCTCTGAGACAGCTGCATCTGTAGAACCCTGGAGGGTATCTCCCA
This sequence comes from Protopterus annectens, assembly GCF_019279795.1. Taxonomy (NCBI): domain Eukaryota; kingdom Metazoa; phylum Chordata; order Ceratodontiformes; family Protopteridae; genus Protopterus; species Protopterus annectens. Next base: position 1,951,486,192 of record NC_056743.1, on the reverse strand, counting down.
ACTCTTTGACTAGATCCCTCTGCAGACGTGTAAAATGGGTCAAATAGTTCAGGGACCGCATGGAAAAAGCCGCTGAACTAAAAATGCGCTTCCCATATCTATCCATTGTCCTAGAATCTTTATTAGGTGGATGGACAGACGAAGAAGACTCCGACATCTCCTTTTTCGTGGCTGCAGCCACCACCATAGCGTCTACTGGAACTCCTTTAGTAAGGTAGGACTTATCCTGAGGTGCTGTGATGTACTTGTTCGGTTTCCTAGGAACAGGTTCCACTGTGTCAGGAGCCTCCCACGCCCTTCGAGCAATAAGTTCCATTAGTTCGTCGAAGGGCGGAGTGACCCAGGAGGAGGAAGGGCGAGCACCAAATGCCTTCAGCAGAACTGAATCATCCTCAGAAGGGGGAAGGGACTGCCAGTCACCTCTCTGTTTCAGGATCTCCAAAATGTCTGAAAAAGAGACATCTTCTGAAGGTGACTTAGGGGACCCTTCTGACTCATCTAAGTCAGTATCAGATGTTATGGATTCTTGTGGAGAATCCAAGTGTCTCCTCTTACACAGTCTCTTCCTAGGGACTTCCTCGTGGGGAGCATCCGAAGAAGCCTCGAGGAAGAGGGGGCACCCTCCAGGGGTGGCTGAGACACTGGTGCCCGACGCTTGGATGTGGCCATGGGTGCAGATGAAGACAAAGGCCCTTTATGGGGAGGAGAAACTGCTTCCACTGATGTGGTTGTCTGGGTAGACAACACCTTCCTCATCAGGTCGAACGCTCCCGGTCCCGCATCGAAGAATCTCCGGCTCGAAGAAATGGGAAGAATCCCGACACGGGCACCGAAGGCATCGACCCCGAGGACGGAGCCGAATCGATCCGTGCCGAGGCCCCGAGGGGGAGAGTCGGAACCGACACGTCGGTTCGACTCTCGGCCCCGAACCAAGAACAGACCGTCGGCTCCGAGACTCCGGTACCGGGTCCGACGGAGTCGAGGTGAGGGAACAGACCGAGAAAAGGACGGTTCTGGACCCGAGGGCTCCACAATCAGCAGATCAGCCTCTTCCGCTCCAAAGACTGAATCGGTCTCGGAGGAGGAATGGATGGAGATACAGGAAGGCCTTCAAGTTTCGACACCAGCTGGGTGGAAACCGAAATAAGTTTAGAGAGGGCGAATGCTCCAGCAGCTTCTGCACCACACGATCCACATCGACATCCGAAAGTTTAGAGGAGGAACGGGTCGAAGGAACCCAAGACGGAGCCGACCTCAATATGGCCGAAGGAGGGAGCTCCATCACCGGTTCCAAGACTCGAGGCTCAGGAACCGACACCAGTTGAACACTCGGCCCCGAAGTCTGTGGAACCGGTGATCTAACCTTAGAAGAAGAGCTCGGAGCCGATGACTTGGGCTCCGATGTCTTCGATTCCTTAGAGGACTTCGATGCCTGGTCAGAAGCATCCAAAGCCTCTTGGAAAGCTGGTTTCAAAAGACCCCTGTCCATTAGTTTCCTGCGCCTATCTGTCATGACCCTCCCACTGAAAGAGTGACAAATGGAGCAATCCTCTTGTAAGTGGAGAGGGCCAAGGCAGTAGACACAGGAACTATGGTTGTCAGTGACCGACATTTTTTGGCCACACTGACAACGCTTGAAACCAGACTTTGCCTTCTCAGACATTGTAGGAATAAACAAGTCCAGAAACAAATACACAGTCAAATCCGGGAAAAATAGTCACAATCAGGTAAATGTCACAATCAGGTAAATGTCAAATCCGGTTAGTCACAATCAGGTAAATTTGACTCAATATAGTAGTATATGGAAAGGGTGTAGGCCCCGGTACAAAAATACCGATAAAAAGGTTAACGGTACCAAAGAACTACGGAACCACAACACAATCACACAAGGTAATACTGACAATATCAAGTTAAATAAAATTCTCAATAAAATACAACAAAAAGTTATATCTTAGCTTAGAAAACCCTCGAGCTAGCTCCCAACGATGCGAATGCAGCAGCGGCAAACTAGATCTGAGGTAAAGGCAGAGGGGGATTGTGGGTATTAGATTGTCTCGAGCTTCTTCTCGATGCAGAGCTTGCAAGAGGCCGGCACGGAGCCGAGGATCGGCTCCGAACCCATGTGTAAGAACAAACGGCGAGATTGAACACTATCACATCCTGATACTTCCAAATTGCCCACTCCTAGCTCCACCCCCCCCTTACATCTCAAACCTATACCCACCTCCTATATCTCCTCCTTACTTCAAAAATTAAAACCGACTACCCCCTCAGCTGATAAATTACCAGCAGAATACCTTCAAATAGGAGCCAAAGCTATTGCCTATCCCATCTCCATATTGATTAATAGAACCATAAAAGAAGGCACTATCCCATCTATCTGGAAAGTCTCACACATTATTCCTCTTCACAAAGGTGGAGACTCCACTGATTTCTCCAACTATCGCCCCATAGCTCTACTCTCTCCACTCGCTAAAATAATGGAGAAATGCATCCACAAACAATTACTAAACCACCTACTCCACCATAACTCCTTACAGGACTCATCATTGCCAGAACCTAAAACAACTAGGCTGGCTTGAATTACCTCACCAATTACAATGCAACCAACTTATAATTGCCCACAAAGCCCTATACCAACCCAACAACACCCCAATTCTTTCTACCTTCATAAGGTCATATAACAACCTGAGGAATCTACGTTCCGCTAACAAAATGTTGATTTACACTTCCTTATCATATAACTCAGCAGGCGACTCCATATTTTCTAACTCAGTTGGTAAAATATGGAATCAATTACCACAAGACCTTACAACCCCAACCTCTCTCCCACTATTTAAAACTAACCTAAAACATTTCCTCTCTAACCACTGGTTATGCTCTTGTACCAACCCTGACTAACTATTATTCACTAATTTTCCTGTTTCACTTAAAGCAGAATATTCCGAACTATAAAAATCTTTATGTAACTCTCTATAAACTAATCTTTCTTCTTAATTTCTAACATTATCATTCCTGAGTACTACTTTCCATGTTTGATTCTTTAACTCACTTTTTAACGGTACTTTTTTGTAAATTATGTATTGGTATTTATAAATTTTTACAAATCAAAATATGTAAATTGCTAATTTTTGTTAATCTGATGATCCATCATTCTATATTAATGTTATTTTCTAATAGTTGTAAGATATGTCTCTGTGCTTTTTTTTCGAGGATGTTTTTAATATGTTTTTAATATGCTTTTAATATGTTTTTTTACTGGAGCTTTTCTCCTTGGGCCTCCACTGAAAATGGACATGTATCCAGTTGGATTAGCCCGGTCAACAAATGTAAAATAAATAAAATAAAAAAAAAAAAAAAATAATAATGTAGGGCATCAGATTAGATTTTGGTGTTTAGGGCAGCCAACGCAACTACTCACGTTCTTCTTCTTCTTTCAGCTGCTCCCATTAGGGGTTGCCACACAGAGGATCATCTGTTTCCATTTCTTCCTGTCCTCTGCATCCTGCTCTGTCACACCAACCACCTGCATGTCCTCTCTCACCACATCCATAAAGCTTATCTTAGGCCTTCCTCTTTTCCTGTTACCTGGCAGCTTCATCCTTAGCATATTTTTCTCAATATACTCAGCATCCCTCCTCAGCACATGTCCAAACCAACATAATCTTGCCTCTCTGGCTTTGTCTCCAAACCTTCCACCCTTGGCTGACCCTCTAATATACTTATTCCTAATCCTGTCCACCCTCGTCACATCCAGTGCAAATCTTAACATCTTTAACTCTGACACATCCAGCTCTGATGCCTGCCTTTTTGTCAATGCCACTGTCTCCAACCCATATAACATACATAGCTAGTCTCACTAGCCTCTTGCAGACCTCCCCTTTCACTCTTACTGATACTCGTCTTTCACAAATCACTCCTGACACTCTTCTCCACCCACTCCATCCTGCCTGTACTCTCTTCTTCACCTCTCTTCCACACTCACCATTACTCTGATCTGTTGATCCCAAGTATTTAAACTCATCCACCTTCGCCACCTCTACTCCCTGCATCCTCACCATTCCTCTATCCTCCCTCTCATTCACACACATGTATTCTGTCTTAGTCCTGCTGACTTTCATTCCTCTTCTGTCTAGAGCATATCTCCAACTCTCCAAGTTCTCCTCCACCTGTTCCCTACTCTCACTACAGATCACAATGTCATCTGCAAACATCAGCAACTACTCACATTATGGTATGAAATAAAATATTATTAGTAAAAATAGAATAATTCATTTTACGACATCTCTAATAATTCATTTTACGACGAATCTCGTCAAAGCCGAATGGCTCTCCATGAAGCTAAGGAAAGTGTTAGAATCCCGGCCACTGACAATAAAAGTACCCACTATCTGCTAACAAGAAGTTAAAATACTCCACAAAGATACCTCTTACGGCCTTCACCGAAAAGTGTTCTGCAACAGTGTTGCTTTGTGGTTTGATGGCCTTCACTTGAAACTCACACCTGAATCGCAGACATTAAGCTTCTGAAACTAAAAGCACCTGGAGATAAGGAAGCAGGAAAAGAAAGTCTTAGAGAATGAGCCTGAACCTTCTAACCAACGATGGTTGAAAACTAAAACAAAAATAGTATCACTTCACTAGTGTGGTTGTAGTCCACAGACACAGATTACTGCTTAACTTTCAAAGGGTACCTTTAGGATGCACACCTACCTTGAATATTATTAAGGTACAGCAAATGAACCTTACAGGGGGCTAATCTAACAATATAAATTTTTATTTAATGTCTTAGTTACTAAGCTACACCATGGCTTAGTTACAACTTCAGATAATTAGCAATCCTTAAACGAGGCAGCAATGCACAATTTACCTTTGAGTAGTTTGTATGAAACAGAATACAGTGACAGTGATTTCAAACAATCCCCATAGGAGAGATGGTGAAGACCTTCAATATTCCTTGTGGTTTCTTTAAACCTAGCTAAATTTCCCATTCCAAACTGTGTATCTTGTGTCTATGAGGTAAACATCTTAAACAGTATGCTAACCCCTGACTTTCCACTTTTCAAGAGTTTTGGTAAAAGGCAAAAATAAAAGGATCATTTATTAAATATAACTGTAATTCACTTAAAAAGTTGAAATAAAAGAAAGTTTACATCAAAAGCATTTTTGAGCAAATAACAAGTATGACATTACAATGCCTAACATTGCTAATTGGGATCCAAGATAATTTACCAGAAAGGTTAGCAATTATACAAGGAGCAGGCAGAATATAAGGCAAAATCGGGGACATTCTACAAAATCAGGGAACTTGAGAAGTATGTTTGTCTTCATAGCATCAGTTACCTAATGTATGATGGTCTAATGTATGATGGTTTTGTTAACAGAAATGGTCTGTCTGGAGAAAAGGTGGTGCATTAAACTTAAATAATGATAATAATTGGTGTTATGGACTTTATTTCAGAAAATATATATTAATTCACATTAAAAAAAAAAACTTTGCCAGGATCTCCTTGTGTTCTGACTGTGTGCTTCTCAAACAATCTGGAAATATAGAGCTGATAAATATTTTTTTGGCACTTTTCAACTATTCAACATTGAATAAAACAATAATTTAATTCAGTTCAGAATACAGTTGGAATAAATTGCATTTATTTAAACTGCATTTGTTTTAATATTGCTACACACTCAAGTGTGCTAGCTTGCACTGCACAGTCTGCACTTAAATTGTTTTTAGTGCTGTTTTAGCTGCTTTTCTATAAAAAAAATTCTAATCTTGTTTCCTGCCTTTCCTGTAACTAGTCTAGTCCAGATAGAGATTTGCTGTATCCAGGATTGTTTGTAAGCTTCTGAGCTCCCCAAGTCTTTCTGTGTTGGAGGGAAGCCTTCTAGCTTATCAGTGGGAGTGTGGGACACCATGGTGTGAGAATACTCGATGCTACTAGACAGTAGGCTCTGCCAGTATAGCCTTGCATCAGTCCGGGGACACACACACTAACAAGCAGATGTTCCTTTCGTAAGAAACAGATATTTCAGTGATGCAAAAATAGTTGCACAGTATTTGTGTAGACTCTTTATTAACGCAGCTTTTTGTCTTTAAGTTTAACTAACTCATTATATATCTGCTGTCACTGTCTGCAGGTACTTTATTTATTAATACTGTTATTATGGAAGACAGGAATACCGGTGTCCGTGTCAATGATAATGAGAGTTTTGGCAGCCCAACTACGCGGTCAGACCGGTCTACCCCACCAAAGAAGCGAAAGCGAAACATCTGTTAGTATAATGCAGAGTGGGAAAGGGAATTTTCATGGATACAAAAATGCACAGAAGATAAAAAAGCTAGATGCAAGCTTCGTGCAACATCATTCACTGTTGAATATGATGGAAAAAAAGCAGTTACAGCACACCAAAGCACCAAAAAGCATATTACTTGTTCCCAAGTTAGTGCGTCATTTCAACAACTGAAGGCATTTTTCACATCGCCAAATAGCACGGCATCTCACAAAGTATCCCTAGCGGAAATTGCTGAAGTGTATCATGGAATTAGACATCATATTTCATATAATGCTCAGGACTGTGGTATCAAAGTTATGAAGTCTGTAATTGATGACTCGGAAATCGTTAAAAAGATGACCTGCGGCCGAACAAAAGTTTCCACCATAGTCAACAATGTTTTGTACCCACTTTCACTAGAAGTTGTCCTTGGTAAGTTACATGCTGGTTTGCCATTTTCCATTGCTACTGATGCATCTAACAAAGGGAACCGTAAATTCTATCCGGTTGGTGTTCAGTTCTTCACCCCGCAGAACGGAATTTCTTTCCGTGTTATTGACTTTTACGAGGATGCATTCGAAGACTCTAAGTCCATTAAGAATCAACTCTGTCGTGTTTTAACAGAATGTAAATTGTCTTGGCAAAATGTTACTGCTTATGCCACAGATAATGCATCGGTAAACTATGTCATAAACAATTCCGTTTATCAGAAGTTAGTTTCAGAGGAGAATCCTAAAGTTATTGCAGCACACTGCAATGACCACATTATGCATAACCGTGTGAAAAATGCTTTAAAGATCATGTCATTTGATGTTGAAAATTCCATCATGAAAGTGTTTGCTGAATTCAGTAACTCTGCACTGAGGCAAGCAGAACTGAAGAGCTTGTAATGAAAGAACCAAACCAGCTTCAAGAATTCTTATGCCTTTAATGGACCAAACGAACGAAGCAGCAAAAAAGACATAAACTGCAGGTAAAAAATGTCATTACAAGTTGAGAAGATTCTACAGTTTATTGGTGGAGTTTACTGCTACGCTGACTGGTTTCTTTGACTTCTTTTTTGCTCTTTTGGGACTGCCGGTATGGAGCAACTTATGTTACAATATGTGGATATTACCAACAAGCTTATTAACATGTTTCGAGATAAAGGTATGGTTGTTAACGTCCCAAGTGTAACTGACACTGGTGATGTTACATTGACTGAATCTCAGGCTTTACTGTATACACTACATACGCCCCCCACGACGAGTTCTTGAGAAGTTACACCAAGTAACAATGTTACCTCTGAGTTGAACAAGGTGCCTAGAGTTGTTAACCAACCTAATGTTTCCAATTATAGTACGCAAAGAAGTTTTGATACTATTTTGATTCCCCCGGTTACTAATTGGAAACCTGGGGTTAACAATCAACGTGAAACAGCTACGCTAAAAGTACAACTAGCTGAATTTGAAAAAAAACTTAAAAAAACTAAAATCCCTACATATGGACAATGTGTTTTTAGAAAGATCTATTGAACGAAAGCAAGTGCCAAAAGGCTTAAGGTTGTTCAAGTTACCAATGGGTTTCAAGGCTGGTACAGAAGGGTTCCAAGAACTTTTGGCGTTTTTTGACAAACAGGTATGGAACTTATGCACATTATTATACGAAACAATATTCACAAACTGGATTTGTTGAAGGAGGAATTGGCGCAGTTAAATAATAACATTATGAAAGACCTGCTCTTTGATTTTAACAAAGACCACTATGATAAAATTTTAACAAGAGGTTGATATGTTTGTGAAAAGAGGTCTAGAAACTAAATCCGGTAAACTTAACAGGGATAGCAAAGACTATGCTAACCACCAGGTGTATACCCACTTTAGAGAGTACAAAGGTATCAAACCTAGAGTGGAAAATGCAAATCAAAGTAACTCACAACAGGGTGAAATTTTTTTTCATGATCAGATTCACGATGATGTGATGATAGAAAACAATGTTGACTGTGACAATGAGTGTTTTTTAGACAGTTACCATGTGAAACGCTCGGAACGCATTCGCGAGCACAATCAGGGGACAAAACCACAAGATCAAGCCAGGGGGAGAGGACAGAGGTTTCACACAAACCGGAGGTGGTCCGAGGGGAACAACAGGGCAATGCAATAACTGTTGAATATACTTTGTTTACGCAAGTTTGTGATGAACAGAATCAAGTTTTTTTAGATGCTTCAGAGTGTCTAACTTTAACACAACACAATATGCAGTTGCATTGTCTCATGAATTGGATCTGTTGCCTATATCCAAGTGTATACATGACACTAGTGATATGGACAATTACCATAACCTAAATGTTGTAGATGAAGATGATGGTAGTAGAAATTTACAAATGAATTTTTGGAATTATGATGAATTTATTGGCACTAGTTTAAGTTGTGAATTGATTAGAGTGGATAATGTATGCATATACAGTTTTACCAATATGGAATTAACTGACCATTATCTTGCTCTTTTTAAAAAAGTTTTACATTTGTACCTACATTTAAAAATGAGATAGCGAAAATTCTTATTAATTTCAAAATGTATACGAGGCAACTTAACTTGGAAATGTTTTTTCATAAAAATCCTACTCCCGGGTAGGTAACAGAGTTATACTTAAAAGGTCTAGTACTTTTATTCCCCCAGTTAACCCATGTATACACATCTTTGAACAGATGTGCGAAGCACAGTTAAGGAGATTGTTTAAGGGGACTAAACCACCACTTGACAATTTAACACAAGGTGAGAGATTTTGTCTCCAAGAATTAACGGCTACTAATAAATACAGGGTTATGAAATCCGATAAAGGGGGAGGAGTGGTGACTATGTCTAACACAGATTATTCCAACAAAATGTTAGATCTTTTAAATGACACTAGTACATATGCAAGAGCTTCGATGAATGAAATTAATAGAGCCTATATTAAGATTGATTGGCGATTATATGAGTGGTTAATGGAGGGGGTCATTGATAAAAATGAGTATGACTATCTTTTTGTAAACTCACCAGTGACCCCCACCATTTGTGGTATTCCAAAAATCCACAAAAAACACAATGATCCTCCATTCCAACCGATAGTTTCAGCTAAGGGCTCTAAAACTGAAACTATGAATTTGTATGTTGACTTTCATTGTAAAAACATGACTAAAAAATTACCACACATCCTTAGAGACTCCTGGCATTGTTTGGATGTGATAAAGAAAACACATATTAATGAACAATTTTTAATGGTCACCATTGATGTTATTAATCTTTTTTCTATTATACCACAGGAACAGGGTCTTGAAATGTTTAATAGCTGTTTAGAAAAATATAGTGATTTTCACATAGTAAAACGTAGCCTAATGGTGGAACTAACTGAAATGATTTTGTCCAATAATTTCATCAGGTTCGAAGGCGAAATATACAAACAGGTCACTGGGGTGGCCATGGGTGCCAGGTGTGCACCAATCTATGCCAATTTAGTCTTGGCAGATTGGGAGACACAACGGGTTTTTCCCTCAGATTATATGCACAAGGTAACACTGTATTTGCGCTACCTTGATGACATTTTAATTTTTTGGAGGGGAACAGTAGAAGAAATTCAAGAATTTATCAAATACCTTGGCACTACAACACCTTTTTTGAAATTTACTCATGGTGAAAGTTGTGATTTTTTTGGATATATTATTGTATAGAGAAAAGGATAAATTTAACTTACATTCTAGTATATACCGGAAAAAGACATATTCCAACTCTTTCTTGCACTTTCAAAGTTGTCATCCTTTTTTTCAAAAAAGAAATGTAGTCAAAGGACAAATGGTTAGACTGTCCAGACTCATTAGTGAGGATGACTGTCTGAATATTGAACTATCAAAATTGATAGATATGTTTAAGGAAAGAGGTTATCCGAAAGACATTTTAACAAATATTAGAGGTGAGATAGAGGTGAAAAGACATACTGTCTTTAAACCCATACTCATGGGAGGTTTGGTTAAAGAAATTACGCAATACAATACCAAAAATGATGAAATTAATTTTCAAACTATGAGACGGGCTCTGATTTTACCTTACAGTGAAGTAGCTGGACAAGCCAAGAACATTATTGCTGACACTTGGCAAAGTGTTTTTAACAATGACATAACAAGTATAGTTGGTAAAATACCTACTTTCACATATAGCAGGGGTAGGAACTTGAAGGAGTTGTTGGAAATGGAAAGTAATTTGGTGACTTATAAGAACTCGAAAATGAGCAAATGTGGCTTATGCAGCACTTGTAAGTATATTAACAATGGCCCTTATGTAGTAGTACAAAATTTCAACAGGACGATTAAATGTCCGGGCTATTGCAATTGCAACACAAAGATGGTGGTCTACATAGCCACTTGCCTCAGTTGTTCCACATTTTATGTAGGCAAAACTATTAGGAAGTTGAGATTTAGGATTATGGAACATGTAAGGGACATTAAGAATAGAAAAACTATAATGCCCTGTACACGCATAGTCTGAGTTGTCCTAATTTTTAAAAAAAATTGTTCTTTGTGGTGGATAGAATTCCTTTTAATGACAAAGGTGGTGACATTAAGACCTTATTGGAGGTCAAAGAATGCCTATGGCAGCTTAGGCTTGATGCCTCTAAACCACCAGGGATTAATGACCATATTTCATTGTCCAGTATTTTAAAATACAGATCGTATTGTATATGAATTGATTATTAGTATTGTTTTATCAATTGTTAGTGTAGATAGGTTATATGTAGTATTTAATTAATATTTTGTTTTTGTTATTTTATTTTATGATTAATACTGTATATCAAATTAACACGAGGTACAGGTTGTGAATCGTTTTTTATATTCACAGCATTTACATACAAAAGTTGCCATTTAGATACTAGAATACTGCTTATTAAATACTTTGGTATAGATTTATTTATTTATCTATGTAAATAACAGAAGTTATTATAGTATTAGTTTTTAAATTATGTAGGATGTATTAATTAATTGTATTATCGGGTCAACGAAAATGTTTGTGTTGTGATTGATTCCAAAGTGGGGGTGGGTGATTTTAAAAGTTGGAACCTTAGGCCGGTTCGGTTACTCTGATGATGCCTGTTTGTGTTTTTACGGGTGAAAGCGCTAAGTTATTACACCTTTATTTGCTGTGTATGAGTTATTACATTTTTTACCTGCAGTTTATGTCTTTTTTGCTGCTTTGTTCGTTTGGTCCATTAAAGGCATAAGAATTCTTGGAGCTGGTTTGGTTCTTTCATTACAAGTTGAGAAGATTCTACAGTTTATTGGTGGAGAACTGAAGAGCTGCTTTGATTTCTGAGTCTGAATACCACAAGATAATCAGACATGTCCCAACCCGCTGGTTGAGTTTGTTCAAGGCTCTTTACCAAATTTTGCTGTGCTGGATGCCTTTGAAAACTTATTTCTTGTCTCAAGGAGAAGCTGATTGTCCAAAAGTGATATGGAAAATGTTGAAGGACCAGGAAAACAAACTGGCACCAGACAGCCCAACAAAGTCGGAGCTGTATCTATATTTTACACACTTCTTTATGTCATCCTTTCAAGAGACAATTTTAAAGCTTGAGAACAAATCAACAACAGCTTGTGAACTGTACGGTATAATGGAACAGTTTAAGCTGTCTCTGCAGCATAGGACTGATGACAAATTTTTTGGTATGAAGGTAACATTTGCTCTGCGCAAAAGTTATCTACCACAGCAGTTCATTGAGAAGTTCATAACTGAAGCTCTGAATGTGTACAAGCGAGCAATCACATATTTGAACAAATGATTTGCATTCGAACATTCCCCGTATCGTCACTTCAAGTCACTGCCTTTGACCAGTGTCACAAGATCACCTTCGCTTGATGAAGTGATTGACATTTGGATGCAAATGCCTCTATCCACCCACCGTCCATCCGACAGCCTGCACGATGAAGTGCAAGCTCTTAGTGAAGTGTTCGACATTATCCATAGCTGTGCAAGCACAGCTGAGGCTTGGTGTAAGTTTTTCGAGCATGAGTCTGCACCAAATATGTTGAAACTTGTTCAGCACATTCTGTCTGTTCCCGTCTCAAATGCATCCATTGAGCATGTGTTTAGCGTTATGAATAACATTTGGACGGATGAACGAAACAGACTTACGCCAGAATCAGTTAAAAGTGAACTGTCAGCTTTCTTTAACCTGCCATATTCCTGCACCAAGTTTAAGTCTGTTATTTCACAGAACAAGCGCCCGATCTGGGCTGCTCAGTCGGACTCCAAATACCACAAATGTGGAACTTCAACTGAACTATGCGCTATTCCTAACAGACTCTAAAAATGGACACTCCTACACACAGTGCCCAAACTGTGACCACATTTCAACTATGAATGTACAGTACAAGTGCATGCAAATTATGGCTGTACAACTCCCTGACCATCACCACAGACACAGACAAGAGTTCAGACAGAATGAAAGAGCATGTCTTTGGGAGTATAATCTGTTGTCCACCCTCTCAGTCCATGTAGGTGAGGGATGCTCTCAAGTCACAAAGTTTGAAAGTTATGTTCAAAAAAATTTCACAGGCACAGTGGTACAGAGTGACAGAGGTTAAGCCTGTTTCAAACCCTCAGGTCTACACAGTTCAGTCCCATCCACTGGTTACTGTATAAAGTTTGAATGTTCTGAGTGAGCTTTCTTTGTCTACTTCAGTCTGTTCCTGCCCTCCAAAAATAAATTAGCTGATTGACTATTTTAGAGTCTGTATATATTTAATTTTCCTTGCTGTTGTGGCCTGGGTCAAAGGACCAGTTCATTTACTCAGGAAATGAATAATGCACAGAAGTTAGCCTACTCCAACACAAATATTAGGCTGCATAATTGGCAGATTTCTAACAGCATTTATTTACATCAGGAAACAGCAAACACAGCAAAGCAGGCCAAACTGAACTGAGTCTAATGGATTTGTTGTCAAGACTAGCTCTGAATAGGTTTCCCTACAAGTTTGCAAAGGACAACTGGCCATTTTATGAATGGCCAAATGTCTTTGGCCAACACGGTTCAGTTTTTGAATGAAAATTCGGCAAACTGAGCTGTGTGCAGGAAGTAGGAGGTATAATGAGGAAGAAGTAGAAGGATGGAGGAGGTTACTAGGGAGCAAGAGGAGGAGTTAAGGTGTGGAGGAAGTAGGAGGTACAAAGAGGAAGAAGTAGAAGGATGGAGGAGGTTACTAGGGAGCAAGAGGAGGAGTTAAGGTGTGCAGGAAGTAGGAGGTACAATGAGGAAGAAGTAGAAGGATGGAGGAGGTTACAAGGGAGCAAGAGAAGGAGTTAAGGAGTGAGAGTGAAAAAAACAGACATCTAACATGGCACTTAACCACCAGTGGAATCTGGGGAGATGCTTTAGATTAATGTGAATGAACAACTCGTAAGAAGCCAATGTTTGAGTTGCTTATTTACATTTTTTTATAGGACTTTGCTCATGTACAAGGAACACTTTTTAAAATATTAGCGATGTTAACCTGAGAAGTTGAAGAATAACTGGATGTGTGAGCTGCACCTATCTCTTTGGCATGTACTTGATCAGACACATACAACAGCTGGAACATATTTAAATCTTCCTTACTAGAAGAATGCAGTGTCTAAACACATTGTCTTATACAGATCTCCTTAAAGCCCTATCACTATACAGTGTCTCCTGCAGGTTACTGAGAGAGAATGTCTGGCATACAAGGCATCCTTGGATCCAGCACTGATTGATGGACCTTCTGGACATCCACAAAACGAACAGTATCAGAACCATTAGATCCAAGGATTTAAATTTTGCTTGTGACACAGATAGGTCATGTGATATTGATGAGACACAAATGTGTCTCAGAGAGGGTCCCCATGCACTGGAACAAGCCTCCCATCCATGTGAAGCAGAGTCCATCACTAGGCTAGCCCTATTTAAGAATAACGTTGAGTCTTTAAACAATAGGTGGGAAACCGGAAATCACCCTGTTGCCATTGCCAATGCGCAATGCCACCTATCTGTTTTTTTCTGGACTATCCATACAAATCAAATCAATTTTCTGCTCTGGTAGTCAAGAAAACACTGTACAGACTCCATTTTTCTGTTTCACGAAAGGAAACAGACTATCAGTGTTTGTTACAATAGGCTGATTTACTATGCTTTTTTTACAGAAAAGCATAGTAAATCGGCTGAAAGCAGACATCCGGAACAGAAAAAGAGGGCGTTCCCATCAGCTGATGTCACAGCGATGTCACAAACTGGGCATGGCATGGATGGGAGAGTGGGTGTGAATGGGTGGAGTTATGGGTGATGCGAGGTTCATAGGTTCATAGGTTCATACTAGGCTATCTGCCCAAGGGCATTTATAAGCCTAGCCCATAGTTATGTGGCTTTCGCCACCCCTTTAGTTTGAATAAAAACTATGCCTATCATTTTGCTGTGCCTCTGTCAAGCAGTGACACTGAAGTAATCCCTGGGGTATATCTGCAATCTCCCATCCATTGGTCAAGATTCCTCTTGAACAAGGCCAGAGAGGTGCTCTGCCTCACATGTACCGGGATTTTGTTCCACAGCATAGGGAGTCTCTGGGTGATGAATCTGTCCCTCCAGCACGTTCTATTTATAACCGTGTCAAGGTTTAAGTCTCCCGCCCTTGTGGTTCTGAGGGATCTAGATTTTTTGAGGTGAAGCATATTCATCAAACCTGGGTTTGACATGGCCTTATATGTCAGGCACAGGTCACCTCTGAGCAAGCGGTATGAGACTGAATAGAGCTGGAGTTCTTTCAGTCGGGCAGCATAAGACATATTTTTGAGACCCTTTATCCTTTTGGTGAGGAACTTTTGGGGCCTTTCAAGCTGCAGCAGGTGTCTGGTCAGATACATTCCGAACAGGGCATTGTACTCAATCATAGGTCTAATGAGTGATGAGTACAGGGGGACGATGACCTCCCTTGATCTAGATGTGAATCCCTTCATGATCAGGTGGGCGATATAGAAGGTTTTCCTAACTACTTTAGCAACATGAGTGTCAAACGAAAGGCTACTCAGTTTTAGCCACAAAGAAACCTGGCAACCCTATAAGTACCTGGGAAGTGCATGGAAATCCTACAAATTCTATTGTGTGTGACCTCTACCTTAACCTCTAACACTTACGAAGAGACCTTACACAGATTTTGTAAGGGGGGTGTGAATGTTGCTAACTAAGCATTTACATGGACTTTAGGGTGTAAAAGCTGAGCAGATCTGGGCAAACGTCATTTCTGAGAACCCAACAGTGTGAACAGCATTATATAAAACTGACAGACTGTTGTTTCTGCTGGGAAGGTGAAGCCAGCACACCTCATATGAAACTCCCTTGCTTAATATAGCCAGCTCTAAGGCTTTAGTGTAGCTTTGGTTCTAGAACGTTTTTTTCACACCTGTCCACTGGATGACTGCCATTGTGCTGCCTACCCATCATCCTATTTCTCCATTTACAAATATTTGTTTTGCCAGTTCTACAAAAATGATCCCTTCATAACCTCTCCAGTCTTCACTCCTCAAACTGACAAGCTTCAAAATGTTCCTGCAACTTTTGTTAGACTACAAGATTGCAATATATCCATTTTTTCACTCTTGCAGGTTGTTTCTCTTTTTACTAAAACTAAGCAACAATGCAGTTACTACATTACATAAGTAGTGTGCATACGGTTGCAAGGAGACTTGTCCACTTGGAAAAAAAACTTTTTTTAGAATTTTGTCTTGCACGATTACTCTGTTTTTTTCAACAACTTTGAATCTTTTCCCAATAAGTTGTGTATCAACTTTTTGTGTAAGATCTACAGGATAAACCATGACCAATGAAACTTCCAGATTTGTTCTTGCTACTTTATAAACCTGCGTATGACAGTACCTGGAATACAGGAAAATAAAAAGCTGCCAACTTACTATGAAGATAAAAGAAGAATGAATGTTAAAACAGTTTCAGTTATCAAAATTTACAGAGTGCAATTCTATTAGTTCTTCCTATGTGTCACTGATCTGCAGGGCTCTAACAGCCGCCACCACTTTCCACTGGACTTCCTTCCTGAATGGACTGAAGGATATTAGTTGTTCCATGTGAACCTGGGTTCTAGTAACAGAGGGACATTAAGTAGACTTACAAGACAAAAGAATGTCCAGTATCTGACTGCTGTCAGAATAGTCCATATTTTCAAGTCCCACTTACTAAAGTGCAGCTGCAGCTAGTTTTAAGCTTTTGTTTATCCAAAGTACAAACTGGCATGAACATTACTATATGTAATGCCTTATAGTTCAGGGGTTAGAGCACTGCTCTAGTAAATCAGGGGTCATTAGTTCATATCTCAAACATCCCACTTGTAATTCAGTCTGGCAGTTAGTGCATAAGATGTATGCTGTTAACAAGGCACTTACTGTATCCCTGGGTTTGATTCCCTCAGCCTCCATTTACCTGCTGTGTGAGTCTGACAAAGTCATTTAACCAGCAAATGCTCTGAGGCAACTGGAAAAAAACAGAACTAGGCTTTTCAATGGACTCCTGGACTGCATGCCTAGTAACTACCACTAAACAAAATGGTTCAAAAGCACCACACTGGTATATCTCTCACCCCCATCCCACATAGCAGGTCACTATCTGCTTATCAGCTGTCACTGGCTGACATCTAGTGGCTACAGATTTGTCTGTCAGTGCACATGATTAAGACTATGAGCTGATAACGAGTTGCTTTCCGAAGTCCATGGTTTGATTCCCTTAGCCTCTATCTGCCTACTGTGTAGCTCTGAGCAATTCACTTAAACTGCATTCCCAGCTCTCCACTGAAAAGGGAGACTTGTGTCCAGTGGGTTACCTGGTAACAGCGAAAAGGAAAAACAGATTGGGTCTTAAATCTGCCTAACAAAACTGTAGAAAATAATGAGAGATCATGCTGAGGGGCTAAGGTCACTGAGAAGATTGAAAGTGGCTAGATCCTGTTTGTATTTTTTTATCTCCTGTGTAAATGTTCAGCTTCCTTTGTCCCAACAGATTGTCAAGCAATATGATAAATATGTTCCTGAAACCTCCTAAGAGACACAAAGTGCATATTGTAATTCCCTAATGAAACAAAATAATGACAAAGGACTTAATTCTTTGCCAGCACACAACCTGCATCTGATTATATGACTTACAGGGGAAGGGGCAAAGAAACTTTAAAGAGGAAATGAACTATTGTAGTGAAATCTCACAGTGCGAAAAACAGCCTACCTAGCCACCTGTATTCAGCAGCTGCAGCTATGTGATGTTTATGAAACTCACTAAAGTCTGACATGAAAGTGACTGAGACCTATTTATAGGACAAGGCCTATCACTCACAGAATATACTGCTACAGAAAAACAGCAGAAGGAAAATTCTCAATCTGAAAGACTAGTGCAGATTTTAAATGCTGTCCTCATGTGCACTTATAAACAACATAAAAATATGGCAGCATACATCCCAGACTGCAACATGCCTCCACCATCAATCTTGACCTTAAGGTTTGAGTGATGTGCCATCATTAAGGCCCATATGCTGTACAGCCCAGAAATTCTGCCAACTACTACATAAAGCTACATGTGATGTGTGATTGCTTCATCCAACCTTGACCCCTTTTCCCATTTTTGCACATGGGGTCAGGGTGTCACTTCAACAGTGACAATCATCCCAAGCCAAGGTTTACACCGCCGGGTGCCTAGCCGTACCTCTGTAATTCATCTATACTACTCATTCACACACACACTCGCTCCTCAGGGCAACTGGAGAATGCCCGATCTACCTGGTGCATGTCTTTGGAGTGTGAGAGGAAACCAGAGCACCTGGAAGAAGCTAATGTGACTGTAGGGAGGACATGCAGACTCCACAAAGAAGGCACCCCAGCAAAGAATCAAACCAGAGAACCTCTTGCTGCGAGGTGGCAATGCTAACCGCTTCCCCACCGAGGCCATCTTGTGATGTGTGCTTGCTTCTCCTGTTTTCTGTCAGAGAGCCATATATTCTGAGACAGTACAGCTGTATATGTAATAATCTACAATCTTTTTTTTATCTCCCAGCCTAATGCTAAATGCTGCTTCATTGTCAGTATTATGCAGTTTTCCCTCCTCCTTCAAACTTTGGATTAAAGTTTTGAAAACTGCCAAATGTTATAAAGTCATGCTACAGTTTAAAAACAACAGACTTGTAATATTGGTGAGTTTTACTACATTGCCAACAAAGTTGCTCAGTTCTATGCTCTTCCATTTGCATTATATCTGGAACCATTAGCAAATACACGATTATAACTGGCCTATCCAGCAGGTGAAAATTTCACCGTACTAAAAATGATGTAATAATAAACACTTCATTCAAGCACATCAGGATTTAAGCAGTTTATCAGGCATACCAAAGAGATTTCAAATGTGTTCCAGTTATAAAATAAATAAATAAACAAACATAAAATGAGTGTGGAGGGAAGATGCTAGTAACTGACTGGCTAGCCTGAAGTGCCCATGTACTCCTTTGTTTGATTTTCTTTTGGTTCTTTCTTTGACAGTTACTGTTTGACTTAGGATTTTTTAACATTCTTATTTCTTTGGAGTTCCAGCAGGTGTTTGGTGGTCTCGGAGTACATTCATTGCTTCCTTTTAAAGCCTTCTGCCCAACAGGACAGCAGTGCTGATTGTGATGCTATCACTTTTCATCATGGAAATGAAGGCAGTGATAGTTTCCTTTTCACACAGCAAACCACCACCATTCAAATCCAGTGTTTGATCCTGCAGCTGAAACCTCTGTATGATTGGATGGATGGCTACAGATTCTGTCAACTACTGTTTTAGGCTTGTCAGGAGGACTGGTTTGTGGAGCTGCATGACAGGTGTTTTCAAATTCATCAATATGCGCTTTAGAAGTGGTGTGGTCAAATGCTAATGAGATGATTATTATTCATTCGCTGAACTTGCTATTTTGTCTGTTTCTTCTTTGGAACGATTCATCATGCTGGTCCTGTTATTCTTTAATACTGCTTCAGTGCTGTGGATCCTGTAACGATTCATCATGCTGGTCCAGTTATTCTGTCGTACTGCTTCAGTGCTGTGGATCCTGTAATGATTCATCATGCTGGTCCTGTTATTCTGTCGTACTGCTTCAGTGCTGTGGATCCTGTAACGATTCATCATGCTGGTCCAGTTATTCTGTCGTACTGCTTCAGTGCTGTGGATCCTGTAACGATTCATCATGCTGGTCCTGTTAGCCTGTCGTACTGCTTCAGTGCTGTGGATCCTGTAACGATTCATCATGCTGGTCCTGTTATTCTGTCGTACTGCTTCAGTGCTGTGGATCCTGTAACGATTCATCATGCTGGTCCTGTTATTCTGTCGTACTGCTTCAGTGCTATGGATCCTGTAACGATTCATCATGCTGGTCCTGTTATTCTGTCGTACTGCTTCAGTGCTGTGGATCCTGTAACGACTCATCATGCTGATCCTGTTATTCTGTCGTACTGCTTCAGTGCTGTGGATCCTGTAACAATTCATCATGCTGGTCCTGTTATTCTGTCGTACTGCTTCAGTGCTGTGGATCCTGTAACGATTCATCATGCTGGTCCTGTTAGCCTGTCGTACTGCTTCAGTGCTGTGGATCCTGTAACGATTCATCATGCTAGTCCTGTTATTCTGTCGTACTGCTTCAGTGCTGTGGATCCTGTAACAATTCATCATGCTGGTCCTGTTATTCTGTCGTACTGCTTCAGTGCTGTGGATCCTGTAACGATTCATCATGCTGGTCCTGTTATTCTGTCGTACTGCTTCAGTGCTGTGGATCCTGTAACGATTCATCATGCTGGTCCAGTTATTCTGTCGTACTGCTTCAGTGCTGTGGATCCCGTAACGATTCATCATGCTGGTCCTGTTAGCCTGTCGTACTGCTTCAGTGCTGTGGATCCTGTAACGATTCATCATGCTGGTCCTGTTAGCCTGTCGTACTGCTTCAGTGCTGTGGATCCTGTAACGATTCATCATGCTGGTCCAGTTATTCTGTCGTACTGCTGCAGTGCTGTGGATCCCGTAACAATTCATCATGCTGGTCCTGTTATTCTGTCGTACTGCTTCAGTGCTGTGGATCCTGTAACGATTCATCATGCTGGTCCTGTTATTCTGTCGTACTGCTTCAGTGCTGTAGATCCTGTAACAATTCATCATGCTGGTCCAGTTATTCTGTCGTACTGCTTCAGTGCTGTGGATCCTGTAACGATTCATCATGCTGGTCCTGTTATTCTGTCGTACTGCTTCAGTGCTGTGGATCCTGTAACGATTCATCATGCTGGTCCAGTTATTCTGTCGTACTGCTTCAGTGCTGTGGATCCCGTAACAATTCATCATGCTGGTCCTGTTATTCTGTCGTACTGCTTCAGTGCTGTGGATCCTGTAACGATTCATCATGCTGGTCCTGTTATTCTGTCGTACTGCTTCAGTGCTGTGGATCCTGTAACGATTCATCATGCTGGTCCTGTTATTCTGTCGTACTGCTTCACTGCTGTGGATCCTGTAACGACTCATCATGCTGGTCCTGTTATTCTGTCGTACTGCTTCAGTGCTGTGGATCCTGTAACAATTCATCATGCTGGTCCTGTTATTCTGTCGTACTGCTTCAATGCTGTGGATCCTGTAATGACTCATCATGCTGGTCTTGTTATTCTGTCGTACTGCTTCAGTGCTGTGGATCCTGTAACGATTCATCATGCTGGTCCTGTTATTCTGTCGTACTGCTTCAGTGCTGTGGATCCTGTAATGATTCATCATGCTGGTCCTGTTATTCTGTCGTACTGCTTCAGTGCTGTGTGTAACGATTCATCATGCTGGTCCTGTTAGTCTGTCGTACTGCTTCAGTGCTGTGGATCCTGTAACGATTCATCATGCTGGTCCTGTTATTCTGTCGTACTGCTTCAGTGCTGTGGATCCTGCAACAATTCATCATGCTGGTCCTGTTATTCTGTCGTACTGCTTCAGTGCTGTGGATCCTGTAATGATTCATCATGCTGGTCCTGTTATTCTGTCGTACTGCTTCAGTGCTGTGGATCCTGTAACGATTCATCATGCTGGTCCTGTTATTCTGTCGTACTGCTTCAGTGCTGTGGATCCTGTAACGATTCATCATGCTGGTCCTGTTATTCTGTCGTACTGCTTCACTGCTGTGGATCCTGTAACGATTCATCATGCTGGTCCTGTTATTCTGTCGTACTGCTTCAGTGCTGTGGATCCTGTAACGATTCATCATGCTGGTCCTGTTATTCTGTCGTACTGCTTCAGTGCTGTGGATTCTGTAACGATTCATCATGCTGGTCCAGTTATTCTGTCGTACTGCTTCAGTGCTGTGGATCCTGTACCGATTCATCATGCTGGTCCTGTTATTCTGTCGTACTGCTTCAGTGCTGTGGATCCTGTAACGATTCATCATGCTGGTCCTGTTATTCTGTCGTACTGCTTCAGTGCTGTGGATCCTGTAACGATTCATCATGCTGGTCCTGTTATTCTGTCGTACTGCTTCAGTGCTGTGGATCCTGTAACGATTCATCATGCTGGTCCTGTTATTCTGTCGTACTGCTTCAGTGCTGTGGATCCTGTAACGATTCATCATGCTGGTCCTGTTAATTCTGTCGTACTGCTTCAGTGCTGTGGATCCTGTAACAATTCATCATGCTGGTCCTGTTATTCTGTCGTACTGCTTCAGTGCTGTGGATCCTTTAATGACTCATCATGCTGGTCTTGTTATTCTGTCGTACTGCTTCAGTGCTGTGGATCCTGCATCAATGTCTTCTACTGAGGGATTTCAACTTGTCTGATAACTTTTAGAGGGCTGTTGTTCTTGTTTTGATCACATTCCTGCTATTTATTTTATTAGTTATTTATTTTAGCTAGTCAAACTTCCAATCTATTAATCGACTGTCTTTAAATTAATTTGTTTTGAATGTAGCTTTTCCTTCTGTTTGCTGTTATTGTTGTACAGTGCTTAGCCTAATAAGCACTTTAATAAAAATTAGAACTTAAAACTAAAGCTATAGGTATAAATTATACTCCTATATGTGCCCTAGAATGATATTATCCAGATATATGGGGGCATGATAAAGCAAAATATCTTGGTATTTGGGTGAACAGTAAAGTTGACAGCAAGAAAAGCTCTTGAGGAAAAATTAAGAACAAAAATTATTAGAAAGTTAAGATTATGGACAGTGTTGACAATAGAGCTAAATACTAAAATCCAAGCAATGACAATGTTTATAGTACCCTTAATACTGTATGCAGGATTGTTTTTTTTTCTGTGCAACCTAAAGAGAAGATACAGGTAATATAATGAAACTAAAGAGAATGTACAGGTAATATAATGAAAGTAAAGAGAAGGTACAGGTAATATATAATGAAAGTAAAGGAACTCACATCAGATAGGAAGATGGTGACAGAACGATTGGTTCTTTCAGTGGAAAAGGGAGAAACTGGCCTGCCTGATTTACAGCGATACCACCATAAACCCACTCAGCTTAGGTTATTACATCTCACCCAGTCTGATGGATATGAAGCAAAATGGAAGAATGTAATGTTTTCTAAGAGTGGAAACCAAGGGACACTGATTGACATTGTGGGCACAAACTATAAAAGACAATGTGATAAATATATTATGAAATATGAATATAATTTAGAAAAAATATGATAGTAGAAAAAAGAAATTATACCTATAGGTATGGTTACAATAAACAAAAAACACAACATAGCAGGTTTAAACTGGACAAAGAGGCATAGAAAACCTAAATAATGGGAATATACAGACTGAAGGAAATAGAGGTGGGTGGTACCTCACAATTCAAACACCTCGCAATTCAACTGCACTTTCGTCAGCCTGGGCTCCCCGCAATTCAGCAGCTGTCTCACAATTCGACCTGGAAAGGAGGCTGAAAGTTGTTCATTGTTTCCTGTTGTTGTGTTGTTTATGTAGTGCAGTTGAAGTGTTGCGAAGAAGTAAAGAAATGGGGCCAAAGACGAGTGAAAAATAAGTGGCTGAACATTGAAAAGAAGAAACACATCATAGGTAAAACTGAGAGAGGAAGTAAATTAGGATGAATAGCAGAACAGTATGGCATGTCTAGGTCTACCATCACAATATTTTGGAAAAATAGAGACAGCATCATGGGTGCTAAGGTGTCAAAAGGAGCAACAAAGGTTTCGGACAAAAATAATTCATGAAGATATGGAAAAGATGCTTCTTGTTTGGATCCAGGACAGACAGATGAATGGAGATCCAATAACACAGACCATGATCTGTGAGAAAGCTAAGCTCAAATTTGAAGACCTACAAAAAAAAACTCCAGGAAGTAGCTCACAGCAAACAGTGGAATTTAAAGCAACTAAGGGATGGTTCCACAGATTTAAAAAAAGAAGTGGCATCCACAGTGTTCTGAGACAAGGAGAGGTAGCCAGTGCTGGCAAAGAAGGCACACAGAAATTTGTCAAGGAATTTGAAGAACTGATAGAGAGAGAGGGCTATCTGCCAGAACAGATTTTTAGTGGCAATGAAACAGGGCTTTTCTGAAAGAGATTGCCAAGTAGGACTTGCATAACCCAAGAAGAAGCTAGGATTCCAAATCACAAGCCCATGAAAGATAGCCTCACACTCTTACTGGCAGCAAACACCAGTGAAGGCTTCAAGCTAAAGCCTCTGCTGGGGCATCACTTAAAAAAACACTGAAACCCAAAGTAGAAGTTACTGCACATAATGGAGGACGAATAGGTTTTCCACACCACACTTTAATGAGCAATCGAATTGAGCACTTTCATCCCTGACAAACAGGGGAATTTATCAGAATCTGCTGGAGTACAATACGGGTCTATATTACAACGTCGAACTAAAACAAGTTTGACCGTTGTAATATCGAACCCTAAAGTCCGAAAGTGGAAAACAGCGAAGCCACGGCACATCAACTTTTTTCCCAGGGAAAAAATCGGTGGGTCGTTTTCGGGGCTTTGCCATTTCCTCCACTGTGTTGCGATGTCAGAGTTGGTATATTTAAGTAGGGGGGGTGTGGGTGAGCGAAGCCCCCACTTCAGCTTAGGTTTAAGGTTACGTTTTTTTTTTGTCACAGCACAGCAAATTTTTTTTTCCCTGGGGAAAAAAATTGCTGTTCTGTGCTTTCGGTTTTGTTTGGTTTCAAACATAATGGTTCAATATTACAACGATCGAACTTTTGTAAGTTCGACATTGTGATATAGACCCGTACAATACACCACTGTAGAAATTTAATATTCAAAATGAATATGTAACTGAGACCAACACTACAATAACCCTGTTACATATTCATTTTGAATATTAAATCTCTACATTGGTGTACTCTACTCCAGCAGATTCTGATGAAGTCTCCGGTTTGTCAGGGACGAAAGCGCTCAATTCCATTGTTCATTAAAGTGTGGTGTGGAAACCTATTCGTCCTCCATTGTGTGCAGTTCCTTCTATTTTGGGTTTCAGTGTTTTTCTTGTGGACTGCACTTGTGCAACTATTCGTTTGGTTATCACACAGTAAACCCAAGATGCTTTGGGAAAAAATATTATAAAATCAAAACTACCTGAATGTGGAAATCAAACACCAAAGCTTGGGTAGACTAGTCAGTTTTCAAGCATTGGATTTTCGAGGAACTTGCTCCATGTGTCAAGAAGTACCTGAGAGAGAATAATTTAACAATGAAAGCTCTTCTGCTCCTCGACAATGCCTCTGTTCCACGAGAGTTAGAGGAAATTCTTCAGACAGACTATGATTTCATCAAAGTTTAGTTCCTGCCTCTCAACACAACTTCATTCAACTTATGGATCAACAAGTAAATGTCTGCTTCAAGAAGTTCTACACAAAAGCACTCTTCTCAAGGCTCTTCAACATGACCCATTCTTCAGATAAAACACAAAAGAAATTTTGGAAGACTGAGTTCCACATTCTTCATGCCATATCATTCATCAAAAGTGCCTGGGATGGAGTGTTGCAGAAGGCCCTTTGTGCAGCCTGGAGGAAACTGGTTCCTTCCTCTTCCCAGGGAAAAATTGTGGATGAAGCAGCTGAAGTGCGGCAATACATCATTTCCACAGCAAAGCACCTGGACATAGGGGAGGTGGATGAGGCGGATGTGGATGAACTGCTACAAGACATCATTTCCACAGCATAGCACCTGGACATGGGTAGTTGGATGAGGCGGATGTGGAGGAACTGCTACAAGACATTTCCACAGCATAGCACCTGGACATAGGGGAGGTGGATGAGGCGGATGTGGAGGAACTGATACAAGACCATGACAATGAGCTCACAATGGAGGAACGTACAGCACTTTGCAATGAGCAGTTTAAAGGAACAGAAAGGGAATTTTCTTCTGAAGATGGTGTTGACTACAGTCTTGGAGTGGCACCCCAACACAGGTGACGTCAACAGGATGACAGACTTGTTTAACAGCACATATCATGCACCACTTCAAGACCATCCTGAAAAAGAGGGAGAGACAAGTCACCCTGGACAATTTTTTTTTTTACCTACACCTGCCAAAAAATAGAAGAAACAGGCAGGACAGGGTGAAGAAGACCCCCCTTCCAAGAACTAAAGACTAGTGTAAATATGGTGATTCGTGTTTAGTTTTTGGCATAGACACTGGTGGGGCTGGGCAGAGAGAACTGGCACAAGTGTATGATGCCGAATCACCTGAATGAAGGAGCCAAGTAGGGCAGCCACTGAGCAAAGTTCTGGAGAGGGATTAAAAAAACAGACACACCAGTATACACTGTATTGTGTGTGTTATTATTTCTTTGGGGGATGTGGATAGGAAACTGTTGTAAGGTGTTTTAAGTTACAATGTTGCTATTTTTTTTGGGGTGTGGATAGGAAACTGTTGTAAGATGTTTTATGTTTCATAACTACTATCGAACAATGATGTAATAAGCATATATTTTAGCTGGGCAGGAAACACGTTAGCCTGAATTCTTAGATGGATTTTTAACATCAAATAAATTTGTTTGTGACATGTGAGCCATAGTTTTAGGAATGTACAGTAGTCCTCCATTCCTCCTCCATCCCTCCTCCACATCCTCTCCTCCATTTAAGAGATGTTGTACACTTCAAATCATGGTGAGCCACATTTTATTTATTTATTTATTTTTTTTGCTGTGTTTTTTAAATTTGTTTGGGACGGGAACAAATTAAACCATTTCCCATACATCTGTATGGGAAATGGTGTCTCGCAATTCAACAGCCATACAGGAATGAATTATGGTTGAATTGGAACATACCACCTGTATTGTGAAATGGGGTGAGTAAAGCAATTGTTTGTCACTCCAGTGAGTTTCTCCCTTACCAAGGGCTAATGGCCAGATAAAATGAAAGAAAGAAAAGGGAGTAAAGTATGACAAGCCAGAACAAGTAAAGTTTCTACTAGACCCTAGGACAGAGATAGCAAACAATAAGACGTTAATAAGAAGAGCATAGAAATTAATGTATAATAACTACAAAAATGTAGTCTGAAATCAGTAGAATTAATTGGAAGAGAAGAATCAGAAAGAAGATAAACAGGTAAAATTGGAAGGAAATACACAAAGCTTTAAAGTATGTAACTAGATCCAGGAGGTTTACAATATTTGCATTTGAATGTCTGCACACATTATCTATATTCCAAGCAGGCTACAAAATAGATTACTTCAGGTGGATGAAAAATTATGGAGATGTAGAGAAATTGAAAATGGCAACTGGGGTACATATTTTGGTCAAAATGAATGGGCTTTACACAGTCAAGATGAGATTAGACAATCCATAATCTTCTTATCCCAGTTAACATGTAGGCATGTGCATTAAAATGCTCATTAATGTCAATAATGCCATCCACCTTCAGACACATTCCTCATGGCTCCACAGCTCCCTGGCAACAATGATCATGTAGAACTAGTTAATAGTGCCATCTACCTTCAGACACACTCCTCATGACTCCACAGCTTCCTGGCAACAATGAACATGTAGAACTAGTCAATAGTGTCATCCACCTTCAGACACACTCCTCATGGCTCCACAGCTCCCTGTCAACAATGAACATGTAGAACTAGTCAATAGTGCCATCCACCTTCAGACACACTCCTGACTCCACAGCTTCCTGGCAACAATGAACATGTAGAACTAGTCAATAGTGTCATCCACCTTCAGACACACTCCTCATGGCTCCACAGCTCCCTGGCAACAATGAACATCTAGAATGAGTCAATAGTGCCATCCACCTTCAGACACACTCCTCATGGATCCACAGCTCCCTGGCAACAATGACCATGTAGAACTAGTCAATAGTGTCCTCCACCTTCAGACACATTCCTCATGGATCCACAGCTCCCTGGCAACAATGAACATGTAGAACTAGTCAATAGTGCCATCCACCTTAAGACACACTCCTCATGGCTCCACAGCTTCCTGGCAACAATGAACATGTAGAACTAGTCAATAGTGCCATCCACATTCAGACATACCCCTCATAGCACCACAGCTGCCTGGCAACAATGAACATGTAGAACTAGTCAATAGTGTCACCCACCTTCAGACACACTCCTCATGGCTCCACAGCTCCCTGGCAACAATGTAGTCAATAGTGCCATCCACCTTCAGCCACACTCCTCATGGTTCCACTGCTCCCTGGCATAAATGAACATGTAGAACTAGTCAATAGTTCCATCCAACTTCAAACATACTCCTCATGGCTCCAACGCTCCCTGGCAACAAGGGACACGTAGAAGTAGTCAACAGTGTCATCCACCTTCAGACACACTCCCCATGGTTTCACAGCTCCCTGGCAACAATGAACATGTATAACTAGTCAATAGTGCCATCCACCTTCAGCCACACTCCTCATGGTTCCACCGCTCCCTAGCATAAATGAACATGTAGAACTAGTCAATAGTGTCATCCACTTTCAGACACACTCCTCATGACTCCACAGCTCCTGCCAACAATGAAGATGTAGAACTGGTCAATAGTGCCATCCAACTTCAGACACACTCCTCATAGCTCCACAGCTCCCTGGCAAAAATTAACATGTAGAACTAGTCAATAGTGTCATCCACCTTCAGACACACTCCTCATGGCTCCACAGCTCCCTGGCAACAATGAACATGTAGAACTAGTCAACAGTGCCATCCAACTTCAGACACACTCCTCATAGCTCCACAGCTCCCTGGCAAAAATGAACATGTAGAACTAGTCAATAGTGTCATCCACCTTCAGACACACTCCTCATGGCTCCATAGCTCCCTGGCAACAATGGACATGTAGAACTAGTCAATAGTGCCATCCACCTTCAGACACACTCCTCATGGCTCCACAGCTCCCTGGCAACAATGAAAATGTAGAGCTATGCCCTCAAGAGGTAACAGAACAACCACTGGACACTCAACCGTTAAAGCCTCAGTCAGCACTACAATATCCAAAAGTCCACAATTCCAAGTAACAAAAGGGCAGCAGTGACAAAGATTCACCCTGGAATATCCTCATTTGAACTTTTATCCCTGGAATAATAATTTGTCCTTTATCATGGCATAACTGCAAAGTAGTTTGCCACTGTTTCATGGTTGCTGTAGTGTAATCTGTCAGTGAGGGGGTCTGTCTTATACAGATTTTAAGCACTCTTTTATCCACAAATGTGGAATGAATACTGTCAAATGCTTTTATGTAGTCTATCCATGC
Organism: Protopterus annectens; assembly: GCF_019279795.1. Lineage (NCBI taxonomy): Eukaryota > Metazoa > Chordata > Ceratodontiformes > Protopteridae > Protopterus > Protopterus annectens. The sequence goes on along the minus strand of NC_056743.1, from coordinate 1,951,457,209 downwards.
CATACTTAGATTCTTCCCCTTTTACAGTCCTCCATTATAACTTTTTTTAACAATAAGTGATCCTTTGTTCCATATGACATTGTTTTGTTACCCTTTTGTTCTACTGCCAGGACTGAGTTTTCTTCAAAACGACTCTAGACTCTGTCAACATCAATACCAGTGTACACTTTATACGTCATCGGAAGGGATGTTATTGGTCTATAATTTTTTAGGATAGCTTGCAGGTTCACTGTTAAGTAGGAGTATTGTTTTCTAGTTATTAACCAGATTTGTGTCTGTTCGGGGGAGCACATATAAATATTTCTTACTCATGGCTAAATCTTCATGTAAAGATCTTAATACTTTTAGCCAGAAGTTAGGTATTGCTTCAAGGCCTGGGGTTTTCCAATTAGGAGCTTTTCTTAACTTTGTTTCAATCTCTTTGACCATGATTTCACACCATTTCATATCCTATACATTTGAACTTCTTCTTCTATCTATTCAGCATCATTGTTATGTTCCACAATATATTCACAGATATTTCTCCAAAATAGCTCTAGTTCTTCTTTTTTGGTGTTGTTTCAAATTCTTTTTGCCTTGTTTCCCAATTCTCTATAAAACTTTTTGGGTCATCAATAAACTACTCATTTTGTACATTTCCTTTATATTTATCTACATATCTTCTAAGATTTTTGCCTGTGATGATATGTTTATTTGCTTATTTTATTTATTTAACATTTGTTGACCCAGAAAGACCGACTAGGACAGAGCCTATTTTCAGGGGAGGCCCAGGGGAAAATGCTCCAGATACATGCCTTTGGATTTTTAGATTATCATTTGCGATATTGCAAGATATATTCTGATACTGCACACTTCTTTTATCATGTCTATTTTTCTCAGTATTTTTGTTGATCTGTTCTCTCTCCTATACTCTAACTGTGACACTTCTTCTCTTAATTACTTTATAGTTTTTTTCTTTTCGATACTTCCATGATGGCATTCGATTTCTCCCCTTCCTTTCCCTTACTGCCCTGTGTTTTTGTGGTAAAACTTTATCTGTTATTAATTAAGCTGCACAGTAACATATCCCATTTACTTCTGTTATATCACACGAATCTCAATAAACAGTCCTAGTTACTGTGCTCATTTGTTTAATCAAATTTCTAACTTTTTGGGGTTTTATGGACTTTCTGTAGTTTATTTCTTTTATTGATCTTAATATGTCTGTCATTCTCTATTAAATCAAGCAACTCTTCTCTTACATAATTTTCTTCTAAACTGAGGGCAGATTTTTTGTTCTCCATTTCCTGCAGGCATTCTACAGAAAGTTCCAGAGCATATTCCTTTTTTTTTCAAACACTTTTATTGAATTATCACTTGCGACACAGGCAAATTTACATTCATATAAAAGTAAGCAAACTAAATTAACATAAAAAACATACTACATATATATTGCTATACATCGTATAACCTAAGCAATACTACATAAATTATTCAATTCATGCTTTTTTTTTTAAACAAGAAATATTTTCATTAAACCATCACTTACTACATAGGCAATCATACATTTCTATAAATGAAAACAAACTACACCAACACAATCCTAGTCGCTAGCATTTTACATCACAAACCATACTTACACACTTCCAGTTGCAAACATTATACATCACTTATAATCTACCCAATCTTTCTTACTTAGACATTACATTGCTCATTGAAGTAATTTTAGGCCTCATTCCTCCCTTGTGTGTACTGTTCCCACAATTCCCATTTTTTCCTATGTAGTTTGCTCCTACCCTTTTCTAAAGATCTCAGTTCCACTTGTTTTATCTTTGTTACTATATTCATTACTTCCAGTACAGCTGGTTTGGATTTTGATTTACATTTTCTAGTAATTGTTTTTTTGGCAGCCACCATAATTAGACACTGCAAGGCCTTCCATGTCGAGGCAATTCCGATTCTGTATCATAGCTCAGAAAAATCATCTCCCTCATCACACCAATCTGCTCACACATCTCCAACACTGCATCCAGCAGGGAATCTTTAAAGTCCGCCAACTCATCACACACCCAGAAAATATGTTCCCAATTACCTCTCTTCTCCTTCATACCTCCAACTTTTACTGTCTACCTGAGGAAAAATTATCTGGAGTCTACTTGGGGTATAGACATATTTATGTAAATATTTACAGGCAAAAATCCTAAATCTTCTAGATTTTGTTGCATATTTGTGAGACATGCATATATCCTTCCATTGTTTCTTTGTGAATTGCTTATCCAGTCTCTCTTTCCAATCCTTTCTAACCACCTCCGATTTATTCTTAAAGTTATTGTGCAATACTTTATGTGCTCTACTAATTATTCCTTTTTTAATGGCAGCTTCTGTTCTAGATTCTATTACAAACTCTACCAGTGCGGGTCTTTCTATTTCTTTCTCTTTGGCAATACTCTGATATCGATCCCTGATAGGGAAGGCAATCTCTAACCCGCAGTCCAGATAAATTCTTGTCATCTTCCCATTCTATCATCTTTCCCTCTCTAGTTATTTGCTCCCAATACCTTGGTTAGTTTGCTAGTTTTATCCAATAAATTCTGGCCCCTTCTTGCCTATTGTCTGTATCCCTAATTACAGTCATCCTTATCGGCAGAATCTGCTTTCTCCTTCTAGAGCATCTTCCTGTGCCACATTCTGTTTAGTTTCATCCTGTGTCATCTGCTGCTGTTTCATATGGGACCTCACTGGCCCATCACTCCACAAGATTGAGTGCACCAGTGTTGCTTCACTTTCCTGTTCCTTCCCTTGCTATGCAACTCCAAATTAACTTCTGTAGTAGTTTCCTATGGAAGGCTCCAAACTATCTTCATATGGCAACTGATAAAGAAGTTATGTATTCACCATAACGTTTCATGTGTGTTGTCCATCTTCGCCTTCATTCTTACCAGGATGGGTTTGGTTCAGATCCGACTTGACCTTTATACACAAACTCGAGGTCTTCCACTAGCTCATGGCTAAACCCTGTCACACTAGGAAAGCTCCCCAGATCTTGTTTGCAGTTATAATAAGACTAATAAAAATAAATGCAGTTTAATAATTCAGAGTGCAATAAAGAAGGCCAGAGAATAATGATATACAATAATACCAACTCGGTCTTACAGGAGTAAAAACGGCTAGGGGAAGGAGGGTGGGATGTAAGAATGAAGGCAAAGACAGACAACACACGTGGAACGTTATGGTGAGCACATAACTTCTTTATGTGTTGTTTTCCTGTCTCACCTTCATTCTTACCAGGGTGGGACAGCGTCCCTATTACCATCTTTTTTGGGTGGCTCAAGGGAGAATATTCTTCAGAATTGTGGAACCAAGAGAGACCCTGTTCCTGGAGGCCAAATCGAGTGATAAAAGTAGGTGATCTTGCCCATGTTGCCACAGCACAAATTGTATCAATTGGTAGTCTAGCCAAAAAAAGTGGAAGAGGTTGCAATGACTCTTGTAGAGTGGCTTGAAAACTCTATGGGGAAGATCTCTGTTTTGAGATTTATAGATGAAGGTTATGCAATCTGAAAGCCATTTTGAAAGTGTCACTTCAGAGACTGAAATACATTTCTTTGAATCTGAAAAAGATATAAATAGCTGGTCAGATTTTCTGTAGTTCTTAGTTCTGTGTAAGTAGAAACGTAACTGTCTACGCACATCCAGTTGATGTAACATGTATTCTGCCTTATTCACGTAATTTGGGTAAAAGACTGGTAGCTCTATAAACTGACTCAAATTTGACTCTGAACATCCTTTTGGCTAAAGGAAGGGTTTGTTTATAAGGAGACCCGGTCTCTATGGAAAAGCAAGTAGGGGGCTTTATTGACAAGGCTTGCAGCTTTGACACTCTTCTAGCAGAGGTAATTGCTATCAAGAGGATAGTTTTCCATGTTAAAAACATGAGTTTGCAAGATGATGCTGGCTCAAACGGGGGAAAATTAAACAAGGTAGGACAAAATTTAAGGCACATGGTGCTGGGAGGTTTCTGATAGGTGGTCAAAGTAATAAAGTACCTTTAAGAAACACTTTGCATAGCATATGAGACATGACGATGAGGCCAGATTCACTTACATGCAAACTAGATATTGCTACTAGTTGAACTCTAATGGTAGCTGCAGCTGCACCCTCATTGAATAATTTTGCTATGAATTCTAGAATGGAATTAACTGGGGCAGTAAAGGGATCAATGTGGTTACGAGAAGCCCATAATGAAAACCTTTTCCATTTGCTTCTATATATCTTTCTCGTTAAAGCCTTATGAAAAGAGATTAGAATATATTTAGCTGATGAAGAGAGGTTAGGAAACCTGGCTATGGTTGGAATCGGAGCAGCCACGCTGTCAATTTGAGGGTTTGAAGGGAAGAGTGGAGTGTTCCTGATGCACAAGTCAAAAGGTCTGGAACTGGGTCCAGAATCCAAGGCTCCTCCCGAAGATGAGGCCACAGGAAAGAGAACCAGACTTGACGAGGCCAGTATGGGGTGATTAGCATCAAGTCTCTTCCCAAGCAACTGGCTTTCTGAAGAACTTTGGGTATTAATGGAAAGGGATGAAAGGCATAGAGAAGACCCAAGGGCCAATCATGAACAAGTGCATCCCTTGCTGACTCCCCCAGAGGGGGGAAAAGGGGAAAGCAGCTGATGCATTTGGCATTCGTGGATGTCGCAAAAAGGTCACAGCAAGGCTGGCCTCATTTGCGGAAAATCTTTTCCGCTACCTCCTGTTTTAGGGACCACTCATGAGGCATCAGCATCGCTCTGCTGAGTCTGTCCCCTATCATGCTGGATTTCCCCGGGATGTGCACTGCTATCAGAAAATGTTAGGAGGAGGTCGCCCACTGCCATACTCTCAGAGCCTCTCGACAAAGGGGGTAAGATCTGGTTCCTCCTTGTTTGTTTAGGCACCATACAACTGACATGTTGTCTGTCTGTATTGCAACAGTTCCCAGCAGAAGAGAGTCCTGAAATGCTTGCAACACTAGAAGCACAGCTCTCATCTCTAGGACATTGATATGCAAATGGAGCTCGTGATCCTGCCAGGTGACTTGGACTGTCTTTCCCAGACAATGCCTCCCCACCCTATCTGAGAGGCATCCGCGGTCACTGTGGTCAGTGGTAGGGGAAGTAGAAATGGACGACCTAGCATCACATGAGTGGAGTGGAGTAAAGCCACCAACGAAGGTCTTCTTTGCAAATTTCTGTTATCATTATTTTTTGGGACATTGGCAATTCCTGCATCGACCACTGAGTGGACAGTAGCCAATGTAGAATTCTCATGTGTAGAAGTGCTAAGGGGATCAAGGTTATTGCTGCTGTCATGGTCCCTAACACTTTTAGGATTATCCTTGCTTGCACTTTTTTCTTTGTGAGAAGGTTTATAACCTGACATCATAGAACTTGAACTCTTTCTGGAGGAAGTCTTGCCATCATATTTGTTGAATCCAATTCTGCTCCTATAAATATGACATGCTGAGAAGGCAACAAGGCATATTTCTCGTAGTTTATTGTAATTCCTAGGTGAGACCAGAGCTGCACAATGATGTCTCTTGCTTTTATTAGTAGATGCTCGGTGGTGGCGGTTAGAAGCCAGTCACCTAAGTGTGGAAACACCCGTAATCCTAGGCGCCTCAAGTGAACCGTGACTACTGCCATACATTTGGTGAACACTCTGGCGGCTGTACTGAAGCCAAAGGGCAGAGCTCAAAACTGGTAGTGACTGGCTCCCAGCCGAAAGTGCAGGTGTCTCCTGGATCGCCTGTCCATTTTTATGTGGTAGTACGCATCCTGGAGGTCTATCGAGCACAACCAACTGTCTTGTCCCGGAAAAGGGAGTATTAATTGCAGTGTTACCATCCGGAACGTGGACTTTCTTACTGATTTGTTTAGATTGCTGAGATCCAGAATTAGTCTACAGTCCCTTGTTTTCTTTGGAATTAAAAAGAATCTTGAGTAAGTTCTGGATCCTATTTGGACTGCAGAGACTGTCTGGATGATTCTCTTGTCTAGCAACTTTTGAATTTCTAATGTTGCCTGTTCCCTTTGACAGGGTGGAATGTCTGGGATCTTTTTTATGTTTGGGACCGGGAAGGAAAAGTGTATGGAGTAACCTCTGGATATGATGTTTTGTACCCATTTGCCTTTTATTTGTTGCCAGGCTTCCTGGTACAAAGATAAGTGGCCGCCGACTGTCTCCAGAGATGGACAGGTGGACCTCCATTTGGGAGCGCTGGAAGGGCTTACCAAAGAAAGATTCTTTGTCAGGCTGATTCTGCGGACCCTCTCTGTAGCGTGGTCGGCATCTTCCATTACTACTTCCCCCTCTGTCCCTGGGGAAGATTCACCACGTGTGTCCTGGAAAGTTCTCTGAGATTTTCAAAACCACATTTTTCCACTTCCTTTCTGACCTTTGGGATATGGTCTGGTAGGGTGGAAAAACGGACTTGTATGGCAGACAGAGTCTTTCCTTCTTGTTCACACTTGGTTAGTGTGTCCTTGAATTTGGGCCTGAACAGAGACGAGACATCAAACGGGGGATTCACAAAGGAAGATTTAAAGGGCTCTGCGAAGTCACACATGCACATCCAAGAATGTCTCTTTAGGGAAATTCCTGACCCTGCTGCTCTACCCGCTTCATCCGCTGCAAAAGAAATCAGTCTCATGGAGGAGTTGACAACTGAGTTTAAGGTAGACAGCTGAGAGGAAACTTTATCCAAAACCCTTTCTGTTACTGAACCTTGAAGAGTATCTCCTAACTCCTTCAGGAGATCTCTCTGTAATCTAGTAA